>NC_136610.1:16482186-16487561 GCF_933228915.1 Telmatherina bonti | reverse complement strand
GGCCATGTTTGCTTGTTTTCTGTCTGCATATGACTTCTCTTCACTGTTTTTTGGGTTGCTGAAGAAACTAAACCATCAAACTCAAAAGACTGCACAAGTACATTTTCAGTCAAGTGCAGAAAGCAATTTGAAGCAGAGCTATTGGCGACCATGTAGCGTTTCCTTGGGGGTCATACCTCACTGGCTCCATTTTGTAGCTGAGAAATGACCTATTTTTATGTGTAATTGCTGTAGAACAAGCTAAACCAACCATGTAATTGAAAGTGTGCCACTTCCACAGGGGAACCAAGAGTGTAAACACTAAGATGTGGTAAGCTGAGGGCAGGGGGTTTTGCCTGTGATTCCAAAGAATGACAAATGCAAGCAGTCTTCTCCATAAGCTAGCAAAACAGCCATAACGCAAATCAGCTACTTAGAGACATCACAGGTGGAAATAAAAGGGAGGAGGCGTCACAGCATGTGGTTTACGTATGCTCTTCACACAGCTAACCTGGATTGCACGCTGTCATTTGTTCCACATGTGATCTGTTCGCCGACATCCTGCTGTCATGCTGAGACACATACATTACACGGCTCATGCCACAATGGGTTTGATAGACATCTCTAAATGCTGTCAGCTCATTCACTATAAGAGCAGATGTTTCCCTGGTATAAAGAAACTGAACACAAGGCTTCTTGCAATCATCATAACCACAGTGCAAACACCAGCACACATGGTAAAATAAGTTGGGGTATACATAACTGAGCTCTCCCTGATCTTTTTAGCTATTGGGGTGGAAAAGCCTGTGAAGATCCCCATAAGGCCATAACATGGCTCTTACATTTATCATTTCAATAAAACTCAAATGGGGCATATCTTCATTTTTTGCTATCCTTAGTTCTACACTGACTTATGATAAACCTGTTTTAACTGATCCTTCGGCTTCCTTCCCTCCTTCATCTTGTTACTCTTCATATGAGACTTTGGGTTTTTTGTTCTAAACTTTTTTTGGCCTCCATCCCTCTTCTAATGTCAATGTTTTCCTACTTGTTTAAATTACTTTAATCCTCAAAGCATTTTTTTCTTTCTTTTTGTCAACACGCTCCTTTTCCTTCCTATAATTCATCCGCTTTGAGTGCTTCCCCCCAGATTCCACATTGCTTCCAGTTTTTCTTATCCCCTCTCACCTGAAACAGTATGTGACGCAGGCAGTGACAGAAAGCAGGGAGATGAGCATCACCATGCAGGCTGCAATGACCACATTCCTTCTCTTCTCCTTTTCAGCCTGCTGAAGCTCCAACCATTCCAGGTCACTGAACTGACAGCGCTCCCCCATGTACCCTGCTATGCAACTGTGTGTAAAAAAAAAAAAAAAAAAAAAAAAAAAAGGATTGTTTTATTCAAGACAATTTTATATTCCTGGTAAATTTGAGATGACAAGCTTTTAAATGAAAAGATCAGTATAAGTGACATGTTACACAGAGATAGATTTGGGTCATCCACACCTTTCACCTACTAAAAAGCTTCTCAACTACCTCAGAAACTTCCCTGAGACATGTAAGGCCCTTATACTGGCTTCTCCAGAAATGACACATTGGTTTGGTTTGAAAAAATATCATGAAAAATTAAATAAACAAACCAAAGTCAGGTGTGACATAACTAGAATGTAATGAGTGTAGATAATTTAATAATCCGAACTGCTTTGACCTTTATAAAGAAGATGACAAATGATCTAGGTTTACATTGCACTGCATTAATTCTATTCTATTCTATTCTAAGCTGGAGCCTCTCCCAGACGTTAGCAGGTCAGAGGCAGGGTACATTCTGAACAGGTCACCTGTCTATCACAGAAATTTCAAGTTGGAGTTTCAATTTTACATGATGCGTTAGAACAGGAGGTACTGGATGGAACAATAGTGACACCTGCTGCCTGTTGGCGGCATTAAAACATTAGAAATGAAAGCAAGGTGCATGTTACATTTGGTGCCATTTTCCCCCCACACATCACTTAAATAATATGGTCTTATCATTTCAATCACTACAAATTTTAACAGTATGAAAAGTGTGAAGTTGTTAATAAAATTTTTAACAACCAAAGGGTATGATTTCAAATGAAAATATCAGACAAGATTAATTTACTTGCAGGCATAAGACTCCATTTCAGGAAAGTAGAAGCAGACCCCCTGGTACAGGCAGTAGGCCTCATGACTGGAGGGGCACCTCTCAGCTGAGTTACTGTTATGATGCTGTATGGTCACATCAACAGGGCTTCTGGGTGTTACCCATGGTGGTTTGGTCTCCAGTTCTTGAAAGGAACATTGCATTTATTTAGGCAAATATATGGTATGACACTCTTATATATACTTAGATTATAGCTTGGGATTTGATACTCTGCAACTTTTAGGTGATGCAAATAAACTCAATAAACAGTAAAAGGAATAATTTCACATCACATAAAAGACATCTATCATTAGTGATTGGTGCAAAATAGCTATTGTGTTTGTGTTGCATGTTTGTGTTAATACACATGCCAACTCAATGTAAATCTCCACTTTCAGAATGGAAAAATATGTAAGGAACAGAATAAAGATTATCAGGACACACCTTGACATGTCTGTCCATTGCCGTCGTATCCAGTCAGACACTTGCATAGATACTTCCCTACTGTGTTCTGACATTCTGCATGTCTGTCACAATTGTGTGTTCCCAGTTTACACTCATCAATATCTAGGAAAAGATTTAAAAAGGGAAAATATTTTATTGTTATGCTCCCAAAACAGACAGTTGTGGCTATGTGTTTATTTAATCAGTTTGTTTAGGGAATATCACAAATAAACAAAAACAAACAAACAAAACATATATATATTAGTTATTAAGTACTCATAAAAGTTCAGAAATTTCTGTCATTGTCTCACAAAATGTCTTCTTCAGTAAATTCTTACTGACCTGCATGGTTAGAAGTACACAATTACCTGAATAATTGCTTTGTCTGAGTTTTCTTTTTAAACTTAATTATCAAAATCATGTCTGTTTTGAGCTTTAGAGTAACTTTGCAACTGAGAATTTTTCTAAAAACTTTGATTGTCCTTCATTTCCAGAAATGTGCTTAAGACTATTCTTTACCACTTCAACCTGAGCAGCCTAATGCTTTTAGTCACAAATTTTGGGAAATTTTGAAATAATGTAAACCACCTTTTATTTATCACCAGACCCTTTTATTAAGAACTGGTTATTTATTTATTTAAAAAATTAAATTTATTTAATAAATTAAAGCCCTGCGATGGACTGGCGAGCTGTCCAGGGTGTACCCTGCCTGTCGCCCAAAGCCAGCTGGGATAGGCTCCAGCTTCCCCGCGACCCTGAGTTGGATTAAGCGGTTTAGAAAATGAATGAATGAATGAATGAATGTTCTGATTTAACAAATTAAATCAGAACAGATTCATAAATTGAATCTGTTCTGAAAAATTCTGAGATGTTGGTCTTCAAATTTTTTTCTTTGTAAATTAAGCACAATAAATGCTACATATATATAGATGTATCAGTGGTAATAATAAGTAACAACGATATTATGAACTTTGACTGTCTTTGAAAGCAAATACAACCAGATGGGGGAAGAGGCTAACAATAAGAGGCTACACTAAAGAGGGTGAAAAGGTCCCTGGTATCACATCAAAACCCATAAACTTATTTCATACTATGTTTATTGCTTTAAAAAACTTTAACTGCACAGTAAAATAATTACTCACCAAGACATAACTGTCCATCACCCATAAACCCATCTAGACATAAACAGATGGGGTTGCCAGCCTTCAGCAGACACCGTGCATTGCCATCACAACGAAGTGAGTAACACTCATTCTGGTCTGACAGAAGGAAACATACAGGGACATGAGGTTCAGTTACATATCATATCAGTTACATGTTCAGAAACATATTAAACTGTACTGCAATTGATGATATTTAAAAGTAGACCATTACCTGAAATCATCTTGTCTGTGAAGAGAATTGGCTCATTAGCTCCATCAGAGTGGAGACCAACTTTCTCCTTATCAGCTGCAAATCCAGTTGTTGTCAGTGGTGTGTTCTGGTCATTAAATGTTTGGTTTTTGAGATATATTGGATCAGAGGCGTCACTAAATCCAGATTCTGTTAAGTCATATAATGAAAATAAGCATTTATGCTTTGGATTTACTTAAAATTTCTTGATGACAGTTTCATCTTAAACGGGATATATCACCTGTTGTTCCATTTGATCCATTGACGGGCAAACAACTTTTCCCATCACCTGATAGGATGTAACGTTGAAGACAGGAGCAATGGGCAAATCCCACCTTGCTTTCACAAACCTGAGCACAGCCTCCATTCAGGTGAAGGCAGACATCTGCCCCTGAGATGGAGTTTATTAATAATAATAATAATAATAATAATAATAATAATAATAATAATAATTTAAAAAAAAGGATCAAAGTTGTTCACTTGCATATGGAACAAATTCACCCTAAATAATGTGCTGTACTTGCAGTAAGAATAAAATATTCCAATTTACCTGGTTTAGAAAGAGGGTGAACCACCACAATGGATGCTGGTTGAACCATACTGCCATGGATCCGCTGCAGTTTCTTCCCAGTCCGCTTGTGTATGCTTAGCAGCTGCTGGTGCTCCCAGTCAGAAATCCAGAGTCGGTCTTCAAATAGTGCAAGGTCAAAAGGACGACCTGAGAAAATAATTGAGTATAAAATAAGAGCACTAGAGTTAACCAAATTATCTGAAGCATCATGTACTTGAGCTTGAGTAAAGATATTGACACTGTCTAATGAGAAAATGGAACACATTGTGTTATATCCTGATGACATGATAGACTAAAGGTTTGACTGTAATTAAGGATATCTTGAACAAAACGTTGTTTTTATTTTTAATGCTTTCTTTGCATTTTTAATGCGTTAATTGCAATGGATAATTGCAGAAAAAAACCCACAAAAAAAAATTAACGCATTTAATCGGGTTGTGCGTTCCAAATAATGCGGAACATTTGTCAGTGCACGATTTCCTGGAACACCGATTACACTGGTGCACACGGCAGACTTTGGCTAACAGTTTAGCTACTTTTAGCTAGTTTCAGAACCTTCTAGCGCCTCCCTTTAAAGAAAAGTAGCGACAAATCTGGTGACTTCTTCAAGCGACAGGCCTCTTCAAATGGCGGCCCGCGGGCCACATGTGGACCAGAACCAACTTCTATTTGACGCAGCTTATGAAAAAGAATAAAGATATTCATCAAGAACCTTTAGTCATTCCTACTTTGATTAAGTAGCCTACAGTCCTACAGTTGTGTAGACCATGAATACGACACTTGGTTGCCTAGCAACATTAACCCCAGCATGTGTTGTGTTTTGAAGTT
>NC_136610.1:16259686-16477186 GCF_933228915.1 Telmatherina bonti | reverse complement strand
AATGAAAATGATGCATAATGATGAAAGCATTTCCAGGTTATTTTTAGGCCTAGCTGGTGCAGATGATCAGGGTGAGCAAAAAACTTCTTAGACCATGTTCTGGTACAATCCATTTATGAAAGCAGACATAATCCCATTGAAAAGGTAGAAAGTGTGATGAGAAGCTCAGTCAGTGAGAATGATGTAATGTTAGCTCACAGTAGAGTGGCATTGCCTGTATGAGTGAAACTTGGCCAGGAATACAGTCAGGCCAAGAGTCTGATGTGAAAAGTTGCCCTCTGCCAAATGCTGAAGCCAAAGCTGTATCTCAAATGAATAAATCAGCTTGCAATTCTTTCTTGATACTTTATTCTTTTGAGCATGTTGCCAACTAGTAATTGTACATTAATATCAGGTATATTAATAAGAGTGGTTTCATTATTACTAGGTAATGCTTAAAAAACTAATTAAAAGCACAAGAATATGTGAGTACATGTTTCTTTCTCTCCACATATTGTGCATTGAAATTAAGATGAGTATTGGTTAAGTTACTGATTCGATTCAATTCAGTTCAGCTTCATTTGTATTGTGCTGCAACAATGTCGTCTCAGGACACTTTACAGACACATCAATTCAAGTCAATTTGTGAAAGATAGCCTATTAGACACCAACTATTGTATCAAATCTTGACTTCAATCGCCCATCCTGAGTATACATAATATTTTGTAATTATCTAAATGAATACTGATTCCAAAGAAATTTAATAATAATGATCTAATCCAATATTGTCATTCAACAATGCCTTAAGTATTTTTTTATTTTATTTTTCTAAATACACGAAAAACTGATTTCTTGTAGCTATCTGGGTCAGTTTTTTGTGTTTTTAGAAAAACCTGAAAAAAAAGAGTTAGGTCATTATTTTAAAAGGGCAACAGCATGTTTTTTTTCTTGTTATACAGTCTTCCACTATGTAAATGTCAGATAACAAAAGCAGCACATGTATTAGAAAACAGGGCCGAACAAAAAAAAAGAAACATTTTTTTTTCTCAGTTTTTTTTGTTAATGTTTGTTTACAACACAGAATCCATGTGCCGCCCAGTTGTAGTTTGTAATCTCCGTCGTCATCTCCATTGTCTAGCGTGCGAACTTGGTCGCATGTGTGTTCTCTACTGGACCTTGGCAAAGGTTATCTGCTAAATAGCTTAGATGGACAAAGCTGCTGACAAGATATGTTCCCTACTACAAATGTCACCTCATCATATAATCTTATTGTGTCCATGAAGCTTTCCCATTGTCTTGGCTGTGAACCAGCAAGATTAGAAAAGAAGAGATTAGGATTAGAGCTGGACGGATACAGCAGACACCCAGTATTGGCTGATAAAATTATCCATCACGTTTATAACTGGAGCTGTTTATATATCAACTGATATTCTATTTCAGAGATATTTCTTTTTCTAAAAATAGATCATTGAAAAATTTGGTAATATTGTCTGTTTATAGTCAACAGTGTAGCTCTGATTTCATTGCTGCACTGTGAGTGTGCAGCACATCCAAGCAAGCTGTGGTGCAGAATCAGGCAGTGTTTTTTATAATAGGTCACCAACTAGTTTAGGAAATACAGCTCTGGTTTAGGAGAAATAATCTTTTAACCGTAGGACTGTAATTCAAATATGTTTTACTTTGTTATCAGATTAAAATATTAAAATGAAATGGTAAAAGACACACCCGCACTAATAAATTCCCACACAATAGGAGAAAAGTATAGGTTGTTGTTGTTTATTTTAGAGTGAAATCTTTCCACACATTCCTCCATGACTGCAGTCCATATGTTTGTGTCAATATATTAGATTGTCTGAGTTATCTACTTACTAAAAAGGGCTTTTGTTCTGCTGGAAGACAACAGATCTGCATTATAACAAACAGGAAGAGCTATTCATAGTAGTACAAGTGAAACAACGGGATAGTAAAAGGTTTGTCTGAAAGCAACATAATGTTCGAATGTGTAGGTATTCAAAATACTTTAGGTACCGGTATTTGTTTAAGAAACTACTTTAGCATTTTTAACATAACTCAGCACCCCCCTTTTCAGATCAGAAAAAGAAATAGTGTGAAATAACTGCTTCTTTCTTGTATGCAGTGTTGCTGCTTCCATTGGCTTTACACAGCCAAGCAGTTAAAGTGTTGTTAGGCCTTTAAGAGTGTGACAAAGTGTCACTCTTCTGACCCAAGTAACCTAACACACAATTGGGAGCTCACATATCTCTAGTCTGTCTGGACGTCCATGACCCAGACTTTTTATAGGATCTCTAAGGTCAAAGTAAAGTCTGGTAGACAAATACCAGCTTTAAAAGCAACACAGAGGATCTCATCTTTCATCAATGTTACATTTATTATGTTGATTAAAACAACTTTTTGAATAAAATGTTCATTTTACAGATATTTTTCTCCTTTTATTGTGCAAGGATGAACCACAATTATGCCTTAATTATTATAGATACCACGAAAGGAAGGACATGCCTCCATATTCTGTAATGTGATGTTGATCTCTTCAAGCTTAATGGGTTAAGAAGATATTTCATGATTGTTTTGAAATCAGTTCATGAGTTCATGTTCATGAAAATATCCAACTTAACAGTTTGGGTTGAGTGGGTTATGTGTAAATGTCTCTAATTCCATCTACCATTACCAAGTGTTTTCTACTGGGAACATAATTACCATGTAAACTTGGGAGGAAATGCTTTTTTTCTGTGTGACGTAAGTTATTTGTCCTCATAAAATCACCATAATGAAAATTAAGGATTGCTATATAATCAACATTTTGATGTAACTTACCTCGACACGTTTTCCTGTCTGGTAGGAGGGCATATCCTTTGGGGCAGGTACAGAAATAAGAGCCTGGAATGTTTTCACAACCAAGAGAGCAGCCGTGGTTCCAGTGGGCACATTCATTTACATCTGTGCCACACAGACAAATATAATGATATAAGCTTTTTTTTTTTTAAATTTCTTTTAAAGTAGATGTAAATATCATAATGTAGTTAATTTGTTCTTATAGAATATCCTTAATTCAAGTAGGAGTGTATATTTGCAGCAGATAACTCAGCAGTGGCCTGATAGTCCTCTCATGACAGTCAGTCATGATTTTGTTGTTGTTTTTCAGTCCTTAATAAGTTCCTAACTTGTGAAAGTGAACAAATATGATATTGCTTTAATTGTTTAGGTTGTTGACATTGTCTGTAAGATTCTGTACCAACCTTCACAATAACTGCCTTGTTTGCTTGGCTCGAAGCCTTCACTGCACAGGCAAACCCCTTGATCTGCTAGACTGGAACACACGTTCACACAATCCCCACTCTGATCATCACAGCCTGTTCGAGAACATTAGCAGTTTTTTTTCATTATTGGAATACTATCACTTCATCACATTTTATTGTATTAGTAAACTAGTAGGGAAATAAAGAGACATTTATATGAAATTCAGTTGTAATTCACCTGGAAAGGGTGATGAAAAGTCTGCTATTGGTTGGTTGAGGGGGTGTACCACTTTGATATCAACAGGAGCCTTTGCCATTTTCTTAATATTTACATCTTCTGGATCCCCACCAGTGTATTTGTTAACTCGTTTCATAATCCGAGATGCTGCATCAGTGTAGTAGAGGTGCTCCAGAAACACTGATATTCCAACCGATTGAGAGCTGTAAAAAAAAAAAAAAAAACCAAGCAAACAAACAAACAAAAAAAAATTAGGTCCATTTCTGTTATTGGTGTAGCAAATCAGGTAAATATACCTGAACATACCTTGGTGAACAACACCAATCAGCACCCACATTTAAAATCACTAACAGGGAAAAGTTATTTCTTAACATTGCATAACTTTATTTATTTATTTATTTAATACAGGCAGTGCATTTTCATAAAAAAAAAACAAAAACAAAAAAACCTGTAAATTTGCCAGAATTAGCCACGCTAATTTTCATCTGCAGTCTCTGGACAGATGTAAAAAGTCACCCCAAAATTACATATTTACATGATTAAATTACTATAATACATATGGTAAAAGTAACATTTAGGCTAAAAGTATGTTAGCGACAGAGCACACTATCAATCAGCACAACAAACAAAATATGTGAAACTCACATACTCACACACAAGGCAACTGATTGTAGTGTTTGTGTAAATATGAGTTTATTTATTTAGTTTTTTTAGTAAATAGTAAAGTAGTAAATAATCAGAATAGAAAATCCTGTTTACCGTAGTGGCTGATCAATGATGTGCAAAGAATTTCCATTGTAGTCACAAGAAGCAATGGCACTTTCTCCTTGCAGACCAAACTGAACCCAGAACAGCCTTTTGTCTTGTCGATCAATCGACAGTGCTTGGAGTTGCTCAGACATCTTAATTAGTGTCGTTTTCCTTTGCCCCATGGTATCCAAACGTTGGACACTTGAAGTCATTCCACCAGAGAGCCAAAACAAAAACCTGCAGAATATCAATATTGAGTTTGGAAGACTTTACACTTAAAAGTTAGCTTTTACAACATTTAGTTATTCACCAGTTTACAATGACTGAATCTAAGTGCTGTGAAGTTTCAAGCAAAATGTGTCTGTTTAAAAACAACAATCAGTGTATTTGATCAGAGAAACGTGAGGCATGTGAGAGTCAGTCTGTCATTTTGCACCTATGTGCCAGCCATGCTTGGTGGAAAGAGATTTATAGTCCTGAAGAGAAAGCATTTATGCAATAGTTCTACACAAGCAAAACTGAAGACATGTTTGTATGTGAAAACCTTTTAAATAGTCTTTTATCCTGAAGAATTTTGGTGTAAAACATGTAAACAAGTAGCCTCATGATAAAAATAAGGGATTACCTGACATTTGGGTCAACACTTATATAACTTGGTTGGGTTAAGTGTCTTAAGAGTGTTCTCTCATTTCCCCCATTTGTATCCATTGTCTTGATCTCCCCCTTTTCTCCATTTGTCCAGTATATACTGTTCCAAATCCAGTCCACTGCAAGCCCTGAGATGTGTTTGTCAAATGAATATAGCTTCTGTAAAACAAACATTGATGTTAATTCATTTAAATCAAAAGTTTCAAAATACCGCAGCTACATTACTGTAAAAATATCCCATATTTACTATCTGTAACTGAACTCCCCACTAATCAACTAGCACATTAAAAGTCACTGGCAGGGAAATGGGGAAGTGCATGGTTGTCATATTGCAATGCAGTGTTCTACAGAAATGCAGGATTCATGTAGATCCTCCAATAAAAAGTACCACCCAGTTAAGCTCTGTTACAGATCAAGCACACTCCCTCTATGAAAAAAAATATTCCAAGATAGCAGCCACCATAGCACACAACAAAAATCTGTCCATGAACAATGGGAGCAAGAGCTCAAGATGTTGACTCCGCCAAGACTGCATGTGCTTTAAAGTAACACTGTACAACTTTCCAACCTTACACCCCATGCTTCTGACCTGCGGTATCCCATGGCTGAAAAACTGCGCTTTATCATTTTTTAATTACATTCCAAAGTGTCACATTTCAGCTGGATTTTGCTTTACAGTACACCACACAGGACCAGCTGGATATCACTGCCTCAAACGCCATGGCGGATTCAGCAAAGAGACACAAGAGGACATTACCGGAGGAAGTGAGGAAAAGAATGTGAGACAGTGACAGAGCAAGGAACAAGACATGAGTCAACATCGGACTGATTTTAACTTGCTGGAGATACCTTAGAGAAGAGATAGGATGCAAGATGGATGCTTAATTAGTTTCCATTGGGGCCATGTGAAAATCTGTCAAAGCTCAGTATTGTTGCTTATATGAGATCTTTGTAAATAATCATGCTTAAAATTTTAAAAATCCAATAGCAACTACCAATAGAAGTGTGAATGCCAATACCTGTAATTTTTTATAAAAATCTGTGTCAAACTTTGCTGCAGCAATTTAGAAACTTTATTAAGAAAGGAAACGGAACTAGGATCAGCTAACAAACTATGTGCAGACTAACACAGCACAAAGGTGAGGAGATACTATTAGTTACAACAGACGTCATCGCCCAGAAAGTGAACAAAAAAGCATTTGTTAAAGGGTTAAAATGTTCAAATGCTTGCTACCATATACTGTATGTACTAAAACTCTAGTTTGCTACTTTGCATTGGGATTTTTCAGTTGAAATTAAGAGTCAGTAATAATCAACTGGAAGAAGAGAAGCTAGTCAATTCTTGTTTTAAATCTTTCCTTCTTGTTGTTAATCAAGTAAGCTGATTAAAATATATAAAAACAAACTCACACATGAACAAATCAATCCTGAATACAACTGGAAACACCTTATCTAGTTAAACTTTGAGAAGATAATTTTTCACACCGATATTCACCTTTAACAAACCATATTTATGGAGGCCCCATCGTTCAACAAGCATAATTCAGAATATCTGCTATAGGCGTCATATTATCAGACAGCAACAGCCCCCTTTAAAGTCATTCATCAATGCAACATCAAGGAGGCCAACTGAATATAACTATATGATCCGAGTACATTATCTGCAACAAAGTTGGAGATGTTTTTAGCAACTTTAGGGTAGTTATGTAATCACCTGTCTGTGTGCTCCTTTCACAGATACTCTGTAAATGACCCCTGTGCGCTTGTCAGCCCAGTAAACTCTTTCTTCTTTGAAATGAAAGTCAAGCAGGATAGAGCTTCCAACACCTGCCACGAGCCGTCTGTGGTTCTTGCCATCGAGGCCCATGCGATGAATGGATTTACCATGACCGAAAATCAGGAAAGGCTGTGAAGCTAAATAAAAACAAACACTCAGTTCAAACAATTCTTAAAGCTCAGCATACTGTGTATAGAGATGATAGTAATTCATTATTTTCAGTTGTATAGTCATTTTTTTGTTGTTGTTGTTTTGTTTTGTTTTGTTTTTGTTTTATTTAAAAAAAAAACTATTTTGATTGCACCCTGCGATGGAATGGCGACCTGTCCAGGGTGTAACCTGCCTTTCGCCCTGAGACTATACGGGGATGGGGTCCAGCTGCCCTGCGACCCTGAATTGGATTAAGTGGTTAGGAAAATGAATGAATGATCTTGATTGTAAAACATTTTAGTATTTGTAAAAACAAAAAAATGTTCTTTTATTGTCAAAACAAATAAATAAGCTGTGGTCCAACCTGAATGCCATTCTATCTTAAGTTACTGTTCTACAGGTATTATAAAGCATTTACAACCATGATCTGTCAAATAACATAAAGATAGAATCTTGAATGGTCCAATAGTGACTAAACTGAGCTCTTAATGCTGTTAATTTGAATCATTGAACCTTGCACCTATGCAGCCAATTGCAGTTTTTTAAGCAATTTGAAAGAAGATTTTTTATATGCACATTCTCAGTTTCAATAAATAAATGTTTTTGTAAGAAGAAGGTAGCTATGGCAGCATTTAGCATTTAAATAACTTCTCCGTCTGGCTTTGCATCACGCCGCTGTTATTGTTGAATTTGCCTGATTAAAAAACCCATTCACTGCTGTAATAAGGTGAAGTCTGTGGCAGCCACAGCTGCTTCTGGATCAAGTCTCGTTCCTTAGCAACAAATGGTTTTCACTGTGTGCTTTCACTCTAGCAAATACTCTGCAATGCATAAAGTGAAAGGCTTGAGCTGTATATTTTCTCTTGCAGGTTTCTGCTTTGGATCACCTCGGCACACTGGTTGAAAAATCTCTTTAACAGTTGTGTGCAGCAGCAATGTTCTTTTTCTCCACTTCTATATAAGACATAAATTTATCTGTTAGAATATGCCCGTTTGTTAGCTAAAGAAAAAAAAAAAAAACAAACTTAGAAAATCTTGGGTGTGAGTTGAAAACTGTTATGGACACTTGTTATGGTAATGACAACATCTTGCCTAACAATAGACACTGCTCTTAACTCTGGAATGACAAAAACAACGAGTAACAACAGACAACAACTTAATGAAATGTCTAGCCTGAGGTCCCCAAAAATGTCTGCTGGTGCTGAGTTACTATTATGCCTGATTGACAAGTTCACAATGTGGTCACCATGATTCATGGCTCAACTCAGTTACTTAGATATTATTGTATGAAATGAAAAGTTTTGTAGTTTTGGTACGGTGACTAAATTTGTTTGACTATTTTCTGTATGTTTAAGTAGAACAGTTACTGCCACGAGTTAATTGTAAAATCCAAACAGAACTTGTGACAGTAATGATTGACAGATTTGGGTCAAATTAGTTGAGTTTATATTTGAACTTGACAGTACTCTACAGTATTTAGCTTTATTTATGTTTGAAATATGAGTTATTACTTGTACAGACTTGTTGGATTAGTGTGTATAGCAATGATTATGCTATAACCCACTGACATACCCCAAAATATACATAAATCAGTTACAGTTTTTCTCAAGTGGATTAGGACCCTCCCAGAAAAGAAAACTCACATTGATTGATTGAAAAAAGAAATAATAAATAAAAATTTTAATAAAATATAAATTAGGGAAAAGAGATACAATTTTTGAACTGTTGCTGAAGAGAATATTTGATATTGATAAGCACTGAGACAGAAGTCTGTTCTGTTTGAAAGTTACAAAAAACACCTAAATGCAATTATTATTTCAAAGGAAGTTGCTCAATTAAAAAATTTCAGGTTCCATCATAATTATATTTATTACTTTTTTTTCTGATTCCGTTGAACTGCAATTCAAAAGGAATTTTCATCAGATTGAAGACTGTTTATATTTATATATATATATATATATATATATATATATATATATGTATATCGTGGGTTTGCCTGTGTGACAACAAAGATAAATACATTAACATTAGGAACTGTACATCATGAAGTGAAAATTCTCATTTTGTATTAGTTGTTGCAATATTGTGCTTAATCAGTATCTGTATAATTTCAAGACCTACTTAAATGCAATTTCTTTTAATAACTGTGTTGTGGCTTCCATATAAGCTCAAGGTTTTGGGATCTGTTTGTTGCAAGTATCCACTGTGAATGAGGATAAGAAGCTAAACCATGGAAAGTGATCCACTACTATGACCTATTCACAACTTTGTGGTAAAAGTAGATCAGCGACAAGAAATTAAGATTTTTAAAAAATGTCACTATTCATCATAACATCAATATAAAATTATCATAAAAGATATGATGTCCTGTTTGCATAAAGCTCACCATCTGGAGACAGGTGGCGTTCCTGTGGTGTCCCACTAAAAACTTGAGCTCAGCCTGAGATACACCCACACAACAGTTTGTCACTGTTAAAAAAATCTTCCAAGTTATTTCATAGCAAACCCGCATAAATAATGTGTTTACTTTTATTTACCTTAATTGCATATTGTTATTATTAGCTACCTCTGGACATTTTTAGTCATTAATATTACTTTTTCATCATTTGATACCACTTCATCTGTTAAAACACATTTCTTTGCTGGAATACAAGAAATTGTATAAACAAACAGAATAACTGAAACATGAGTTATTAGCCACAACTGAAGAGATGTCAGACTCACCCATGCAGCTGCTGTTTCTTCCTGCTCCTGACAGACGCTCATCCCAGCATGCAGTGCTGAGTGCCAAAGTTAAAGTGTTTTGCACCATGAAATATATCAGTGCAGGTGTTATCATGGCAGCCAACATAATCCTGTATATTGATCCTGCTGCGCTTGTTCACTTTGTCTCAGGCATTCCCACTATCATCACTAGCACATAAGAATTCCCGAAAATTAAACAAAGTCTTTTTCTGGAGTCCTTGCATTCTTGTCAAAGGCTTAAAATCCAGTGAGACAGTGGAGATTTACATACCAGGAGCTGCTGCGCTTTAAAGATGCAAACACCACTGAAAAGACTGTGGATTCTCAAATGAGGAGGGTAATACTGACATTGCAGTGTTTAACCCTTAAGGGAAAAAAAAAAGTGTCTGGGATGCTGCTCTCTCCCCACTTTGTGTCTTCAGGCTGCCAGTCTGTTTTGGAAGCAAAGATTGAAATTCCTGACACCCCAGTGATAAATTTTGCACATGCTAGTCCGGCATTGGAGAGAGGTCTTCTCAAAAACTCCACTTTGTTTCTTAAGCAGAATGTGGAATATACAAGAAAAGAGGCTGGGCAAAAAAAAAAAAAAAAAAAGGCCCCAACAACATATTGCCTTTACGCCCCACCCATTGACCTATGTCCTTTGTGAATGTAGATGAATGTTTTCTGTTTGAGACAGAGTGTGTTTGCGAAAGACACAATGTGAAAGACATTACATGAAGCGCAGTTAGAGTCCCGCAATATTTAATGAAGAGTTTTTCAGTCTGTAAGACCATTCAAAAATGACATGCTTACAGTATAAGTGCAATTTTCAGGAACTAAATGCATAGTAGACACTGTTTTGTGTTCTGTATGTGAATGAGAAGTTAGTATGTCAGACTGTCTCCTGTTTATCTGGCTCCCAAAACGAATTGGCAGAATGAGTCATTTGTAGAAAATGGTGAAGTAGGGCAGATAATCCCTAAATTGTTTGTCGTCATCCTACTCTGGAGAACAACTAACAGATGCTGGGAACTACAACCTCTATTCATACCATACATGACTGGGATATTGTGAGGAATCACATCACTGGAGACCCTGTATGTGGGCAGAAGATTTATACTGCTATAAAAAATTGCATTCCCACAGACAACTTGTTAACAGACAGAAGGGTACTGACCTTCTCCCACATTTTAACTCTAGGAGTTGACAATAAAAGTGATAATGATCATAGCCACACTTCAGCTGATTAATGTGTTTGATGACAGTGATGCATGAGTCTGAATAATCAGTGTGGGTTGAGAATATGGTTTGGGATGCTGGAGCTTTTCACAGTGTAATCGCATGTAATTCAGAATTAAATCGCTCAACAATAAGGCCTCACAAACCTCAAACCGAGAGCAAGTTGACATTTTATTATCGGACTTCTTTTGATATGTAATACCATATCATATCTCATGAGTATCCTTTCCCAAACTTCTCAACCTTTTATGCCACCACTTCTTCAATGACAGCAATTCACATTTGGTGTAAGTAGCAATCCACATAGCTGTCATAAGTTTTGAGTATGTTCTTGTTTTTTCTTGTGGAGGGCCTCTTGCTTCTCCTTAAGTCAACAGTCATCTTGCGTGTTCTGTTTGTGTTGAAGATGAGGAGATTGTTTCTGCACATCTCACGTTTTATCTATCACTGATGCAACTGCAGAGTCCTCAGAGTATTTCTGCAGATGACAGGACTCAGAGTTGTAAGTCTGAGGTGTACAGTGTGAACAGAAATGGCGAGAGTACAGTTCCTTGTGGTGCTCCAGTGTTGCTGAACACCATCTCAAACACACAACCTTTCCATCTCTTTCCACCTAGAATCTATGTACCTTCTCATATAACAGAGCAGCCTGAATTATATAAAAATTACTAAAGAAGTCAAAGAACGTGATCCTCAAAGTGCTGCCTGATTGGTCCAAATGAGAGTAGATTCTTAGAGTGAGGTAGATTAATAGGTCTTCAACCCCAAGCCTGTTATGAGATGCAAACTGCAATGGGTGCTGTAAGGTGTTGACTGGCTTATTGAGGTGAGCCAATAACAGTCTCTGAAAAACTTTTATTATGTGAGATGTTAGGACATTGGTCTGTAGTCTTTTGGTTCAGATAGTTGAGACTCTTTGGGTACTGGAACAAGGCAGGATGTTTTCCACACCACGGAAACTCTTTTCTGAGTCAGATAGTTGTTGAAAAGGTGCTGAAAACCCAACATGGTTGTTCTGAGCAGGGTTTCTGAACCCTGGGGCTGACACCATCTGGACACACTGTCCTGTTTCTCCAGTTGTTTCTTCACCTGACTGCAGGAGACAGACAGGCTAAAGGTGGAGGTAGAGGAGGTATCAGTATGTGAAGTGTGTGTGTTGTTACAACCCTCAATGGAGTTTGTCCAGGGGTAAACGGGGGTGGCAACATTAACAAAAGAATACCACAAAAATGTACAAATGAAGGCTTTCTTTTTGGACCCACTAGTCCCTAAACGCATCAAAGGTCAGAAAACAACCAAACAAACCCAATAACAAAAATGTCCACCAAAGCTGGCACCAACCCAGCGATAATTGCAAAAGCGTCAATGCAAACACCAAACAGTCAAACTCCTTTGCAGTAACTGAAGGAGTGGCAAGCTGTGGCACCAGGCTCAACCAGAACACAGCTGCCAGGAACGAAGGTTGGTGACAGCCTTTATTCCGGTGCTCTGTAGAAGGCCAATCAAGGGTAGGTGGGAGTGTGGCGACCAATCAGCATCCAGCATATATCAGCCTGAGGGCAGCTCCAGGAAGAAAGCCAGGTGTATCAGATCCCCCAGGTGATGCTTGTTGAAATGATGAGCTAGATGACAGGCCATGGGCCGTAACAGTGTACTGTTCAGCTGGGAGCAGGGGGGGGGGGGGGGGGGGGGGGGGATATCAACCCCTTGAAGTACATGTACAGCTCATTAGGTCTGTCTAGACCTCCATCAGTCAAGAACTTGAAGCTGGTGATCTTTTTCATTCCTGACCACACATCCCCTGTTGTGTAGGAGCTCAGTCTCACTTATAAACATTGCATTTTATTCTCCCTGAATAAACACAAATCATTTGACCTTCTACTCAAAGCTCACTATGTTATAAGCAGAAGTCTAGTAATTAAGTTCATGTCACTTTGTTCTGTAATTTACAATCTTCTGAAGGGGCTAAGTCAATGCTTAACACCACTGTAGTGATTATAACCAAAATGTTGGTTGACATGCTTTTACCTGAGTTAGATGGTGTGATTAAAAGTCCCGATCCTGTTCATCGTAGTTGAAAGAAAATATTTCCATTTATTTCTGCAATCAAATATGTAAATAAATGGCATGGTGCATGGTGACAGTATTTTACAGGGCAAAGCAGTCAAAACCGATTTCCTTTCTGGCCTAACACACAACCATACACACATTATTAACTGGTTCATGAAACAAAATATTTCACTTATTGGCTCCTACATCTTCTATTTTAAGTTTGTTCCGCATTAAGGCAACAGAAAAAAAACTGCTGATATCTGCCTCGTGAAATTATTGCGTGTGTCTATAAAAAGTGATAATCTTTTATACAATATTTCTAGAGTTTTAGTCAGAACAACTTATTGAATCAGACAGCAATGAGGTTGGGAATTTTGGATCACAGGTGGAGACAAAGTACATGGAAGCATTTAGTCACCAAATCCTCTCTTTCTTAATTATTTACCTACTTACTTTCAAGATAAATAGCATTTGAACAACAACAACAAAAAAAACTAAATAGAAAAGCTTAACTAAATAAATATAAAGAATCTAACAATTTTAATTACAATCTCAAATTATTTAATTCTATCTATAAATTTCCATGCAATACTTATTTGGATCTACATGTGCGCCATTTGTCACTGGGCATAAGAAGTAGGTTAATTTATTGATTTATTAATGATCCTGTAGAGTGATGGCCTTTTCCCCTTTGGTTGGCAGCTTTATTAATTAATTAAGCCACTTCCTGGAAATCACTGTCCAGCCACAAGTAGTAGTTAAGAAGGTGTTTGTCCTAGATACTTAGGTCAATTGGGCCCATATGGCATGTCTTTCTAACATTTCTAGTGTAGTTGCAGTGTTAAAGCCATGTTGGATCACCTTTAATGTCACCACTAAGAATGTTTGAGTTTTTTGTTTGTTTTGAGCTAGGACCAAGTCTTCAGCCTACAAAATGATCAGTCAATATAGTTTGGTTATTCTGGCCACAAATACAGTCCTGAAAATTTTTGGATTTGTTCTTTATACAGCCATGTCCAGTATGATTGTGCCTTTGTGGGGATACTGAAGCTACTTGTCAAGGCTGTTCCAGCAAAAAAAGAGTATGAGTTTGAACCTAAGCAGAAAGTGAAATGATAATCAGACTTTGTTATACTATAAATATGTATTACATAGTATATATATGTATAGATAGATAGATAGATAGATAGATAGATAGATAGATAGATAGATAGATAGATAGATAGATAGATAGATAGATAGATAGATAGATAGATAGATAGATAGATAGATAGATAGATAGATAGATAGATGAAATGCTGTGTTTGAAGAAGAGGTTTAAAAGAACAAGCAGACTCTGCACAGATAATCTCCTCAGGTAGCTCATTCCAGAGTTTAGGAGCTTTTACCTCAAATGATGTATCTTCTGGTGTTAAACTATGTCTGGAAGAAAAAGTCCTCTGTTAGAAGTACAATTTTATATAGTTCTAAAAACACAGATATACAAGAAGGTGGACAGTCCTAAAGAATTTTAAAAGTCACTTGTAGGAAATCATTGCAAGGGAAAAGTATTTGCACAAGAAAGATGATGTTACAATGTACAGTTTATATGTTTGCTTTATCATGTTTTTCTTTGAACATTTTTGGATTAGTATTTTAAACACAGTGGAAATGACCCATACATTTTATATGGGTCAGGAGAAGTGTAAGAGAAGATGGATTTTGCATGAAACCACCACAATTTTTCTTGTTTTTGTGCTTTATTTAATTATATGGTGCTGTGTTACCATTAAAGTAACGCATGCATTCATTCATTCATTTTCCAAACTACTTAGTCCAATTCAGGGTTGTGGGGAAGCCGGAGCCTAACCCAGCTGTCTTTGGGCAAAAGGTAGGGTACACCCAGTCCATCGCACGACCACATAGAGACAAACAACCACTCATGCTCACACTCACTCCTATGGGGAATTTAGAGTAACCAGTTAAGTAATTTATAAATCAATTCATCACTTTTTATTTTTTTTAATAATATTGTTTTAACTATTTTACATGCATATGTATTTTTACTATTTTATATTTTATACAAAATTTGACATTAATATTTTTGTAATAATTTTGAAGAGCATTTTGATTACAGGGCCTCTTCCTCTGCAAAGTATTTTGTCACTGAGAAATTAATAACTTTTAATATATAGAACTGTGTCTTATTGGTGGTATATGCCAGTATGTTACCCCGCCTAAGTTTTTGTGTTGGCAAGTCGGTCGACTACTTAATACAAGACTATCTACAGTACAAGAAAAGTTGATCAATAGTATTGCAGTATTATAGTATTTATTTTAAACTTTATAAGTCTTTTATAGGAACAATTCTTATTGAGTTATGTGAAACTCAAGGTTACCAAGACAAATTTTGTGTCAGCAGAGACTTTAGATCAACCAGGAACTTTCTTGAGTGAAAATGTTCTGTGCAAGGAAATAGTGGAGATGGATGCCATCCCTGGAGAAATGGTGGAAGGACTTGGAGTTACCCTGAAACAAACACAAAATTCTCAATGTCGTTGGTTGCAATTGTGTGCAGATACAAGATACCAATAATTAAAATGACCTAATACCCACATGGAAACTATTTAAGCTCACCTCCACAAAACGTACACAGCAGCCCATTTGCCCACAGATAACAGCCCCATACAGAATCCGAAGAGGCGGTTTTCCAGTTCAACCCCCTTCTTTTAATTTTATCTGGATTTACTCCAATGTCTCTTCAGGTCTTTAAAATGATGGCAAATATGATCCCAAATTTTCTGGATGACTACATATGGTTGAGTATGTATTTTTAGGTTTTTCATACACTTTACAGTTACAAATAGGAGTGAGCATACAGTATCTTTTAGAGTAAGTTCCACATCTATATAATTTCTTCAAATACATGTTTCAGCACTACTTGACTCTTCTCTACTCTTTCTTTGCCTCTGCAGGCAGTATCTGCTCAACAGCACTGACGTCCTTGTGAGAGTGTGATAGCACCTGAGTCCATAGAAGTTCGTCAGCATTTCTACTCTATAACCTGTGGGTGGCAGAGTAAAAAGTGAATCATGTTTTAACCTGTCTATTCTTTTTAATTTGTCTTCAAATCTGTTTGTACAGATTGGATATCTTTTTTTTCTTTTGTTTTTTCAGCCACACCTCCCACATATTTGCATTTAACCTTTTACCCCCAACAACAGAGACTAGTACTGATGTGTGCAGGGCTTCAACCCAGCAGCAGAAATGTTGTTGGTACACCTCCATGTGAGGTCTTTCTTTGGCCAATCAGTGATCTTCAGTGTTTTCATGCCACGACTTAATAATGGTTCAGCTTGCTTGGGGCATCAGCTGAGCTAGTACTCAGAAAAGTAGCTTGTACCAGGTACTACTCACAATAGAAAACCAAAGAACACCAAGGGGAGTTGAGTTAAGCTCTGCAGTGGCATGGAAGGGGCCTTACATGGAAGTATCATGCCTGACTCTTAGTCCACAATGTGTTTAGTTTCAGTCCACTGTTCAAGAGTGATGGAAGGACAAACGGAAATGTTTGAGACTTTACCAAAATGTAAATGTAATCCACCTTTGTACTCTTTTTTTTTTCTTTTATTTTCCTGTTTTATTTTTTAATTTTTTAAATTGTTGGTAAAAGGGCATCTTGGTTTTGTGACTTTATTAAATTTAGTTTTCAGTGTAGTTCCATAAAACAAAGACAAACAGAGGTAACTATGGTACCTTTAAAGGAAAAGAAAACAATTTAAAATCTGTGCTCATTTTCAGTCTGATTTGTCCAAAATATGGGTCGAATTGCATTTCAGATTTTCTAGTGTATCATGAACCTTCCAGGTATCTCATCTCATGAAGAACTAGTTTACTCCCAGTCACTAGACTCTAGTGACTAGAGTTAAATGTAAACACGAAGAACCAATTTTTATGCATCTTGTTTGGGGCCAAGTCAAACATATAAGTATCTATGTTTATTTATTATACATTCATCTGCCTAGTCAACTGTAGGCAAGAGGTAGGGCCCATTCTTGTATAGCTTGCAAGTCCATCACAGGGTAGAAACTTTTCATTTCATTCAAGTATTTAAATATCTTACAAAAACAAATAATCCTTGAAAAAACGTGTGCATTCTGTAAACTTTTGGTCTGACTTTTATAAATATGTAAGGCAGCATAAATGTAAAAGACATAAAATTAGTTGGAATGTAAATCACAAATTTGATTAAAATTTGATACCCTGTTGTTAAATTGTGCTATATAAATAAACTTGCCTTGTCTTACCTAAAATTTTCAAATAATGTAAAACAAAAAGCCGAAATAACACATTTTTGTTTGTAGATATTTTTACAAGTTACAACAACCAAGGTAGTGCAGTCTGACTTGATCACCGTTACCCACCACACATTTGCATATTGACATTTTCTTCAGAAATTTAAAAAATTGAAGCATACATATTAAAAATAATTCCAGTACAGCTTAGAAAAACTTCCTTTTTAATGTTTAATCATTTGAATTTGCATTAGTGCTAGTGGATGATTTATAATGAAGATGGTGCACCTCCTGTCTCAGAATAACAATGTAACACATAACACAAATGCAATTATAACATAGCTTAGTTTATTAAAAACCAAAGTGAACAGACAGTTTTATACAAATAATTATATATAGTGGCAATATTAATAGGATGAGTCACATACTGTTTTCTATCAAACACACTGACAGTACTTTCACATCTAAGGCAACCGTTGGCTCAATCCATAAAGCAACAATGATGCTGTAGATGAGATGGAGAGTATTATGGGTCTTCCCTGATATCCCCACAATATTCATACCTGACACTTTACAACTTTGGCATTGAAACTGATCGATCACCATACACAGATCACTGACATTCTGTGTAAAGGGCCTCATTTTAAATGAAGCCCTTCCTGCATGAAGTATAAGGCTTTAGAAACGGGACATCACTTGAAATTTCAGCCCATCTTGTTTTTAAGAGATTTTCTCTATTGGAGATTTTTTTTTTTTATTAAACTGTTTCAAATATTATTAATCAAATATCATAAATCTCAGGATATGAATAATTGTCAGTGCATCACATTATTTTTTTTAAAGCCCACTGATATAATACATGACACACATTTATAAAGGTTAATGTATTATTTCATAGTTAATCTTTTTTTTTATGTGTTTGTGTATGTGTGTATGAAAGGCAGAGGGTATTTTGAATATAGTTCTAGCTGTAATGGTGTTACGGTATTGGCCATGAACTTTGACCTTAGCAGAGATATTCAGACCGTGAACTGTCACTCTTATAGGTCATCTGGGAGTCAATGCTTGACCGGGAACAAAGCAGTAGTCGCTCTGATTCATGAGTTGGTCTCCTTGCCCAGAGCTCGGTTGGATGTGTATTCAGAGTCCTTTGTTTCATTGAAATTGTCTCAAACTTGACATAGCTCTCTTTTTCTAGCTCCTCTTCATCCAAAGCAGTGTTGCTTCCCTTGCAATAGAGAGCAAGAATCTTGTAGACTAAAAGAGCAATGAGGGGCAAAACCAAAGCACAGGCGATGCCGCTGATGATGATGACTAACTGGTTCTGCCCACCATCTTCTACGTTGTCCAGAGTGTAGAAGTCAATGCAAGGATCTTTTCCAGCAGCACCACCTTTTGCTACCAGACAAACTGAGTACCTCATCCCGGGTGACAGTCCATCTAGGAGCATTTTCCCACTGCCAGCATTCGTCTCCACTGTCCTTTTAGTGTCATCCTCACCATATGGTGAATAAACTACTGTAAGTGGGTCATCATTTAATAATCCACCTGCAGTCCAAAGCAACACTGCACTGTCAGCTGTTTCCTCTACAATCTTCAAGTCTTTGATAGACTGTGATGTATCACTTTTCTTGCTCTTTTCATCTGCTGCGAGTTTTCTCCCATTTCCTCCCTGCTGATTTTTGGTTTGCTTGATCAGACCTTTCTGTGAACCATTTTCGGAGGTTGTTTTGGGCTTCTTTTGGATTCCAGCAAGTGTTGTTGATGATCTTGGGAGGACTGTGGACACTGTTAATGGAGAATTGGAAGCATTTATTGGGGGAGTAACAGTTGGGCCTTGGTTGGTTGGTCCAGTTCCAATTCCAGGCTGTGATGGAGGGATGGTGGTGCTCATGCTGCCAGCAACTGATAGAAAAATGGCAGCTTGTGCTGTGCCGGCAACATTCTTAGCTTTACAGCTGTAGTTCCCAGCATCTTTGTACTCTATTCCATGCAAACTCATGATGGACCACTTGATGCCTTCTCCAGGAGATTCCTGAACTAAATAACAGAACAAAAACATGGATATCAATACAGATTTCACTTTTGAAAAAATAGGGCTGCATGGGCAACCTTATACAAACATACAATCAAACAGCTTCCTCAAATGATTAATTTAACTTATTTTTTATTTCCAAAATAGTAAAATAAGACCAAATCTTCACATTATACCTGTGTTGTTGACTGGTGAGCCATCTGACTTGGCCCAGTAAAGAGTTGGCGTCGGAGATCCTGTTGCATCGCATCGCAGGAGAACATTACTGCCCAAAGGAGATGTGATTTTGGTTGCAGATGTCATTACTGATGGTTTTACACAGTTCTCCAGCTCAGCACGCTGAAAAAGGACTCCTGCCAGATTCTCTGGTGCGGCACAGGTCAAAAACAGATCCATCAAAACCACTGGTGTGTCAGCCATTTTGGAAATCTCAATAAGCTTGGAGATTTTACAATCGCAGAACCAGGGATTGTCCTGAAGGCCTGGAGATAGTTGGAGAGATAATTGGAGAAAAGAAATATGATTATGAGTTGATGTTGTTTTTTTTATTTTTATTATTTTGCAATAGCTCTATTGCACTTGTTGCTAATAAGTTCTATATTATTTCCTGTTTAGTGCAGAGGTAAACAAAACCCATTGGGAACAGCATTTTTAACAATAGAGACAATACAGTTCAATCTGAATTGCTTTTAAAAGCTTACTAATTATGGTGGTTCAAAGGAATGCAATAATGTCCACATTAAGGAAATATCATTTAAAGGAGTGGTTAACATTAAATAGCATCATGGCACAAATTTGACCTCTTATTTAATTTATCTTCCGAGTTTTGCTTTAAAAAATTATTACAGTCAAACCCTCTGACAGTTAATGGGGCTTCCTTTACAACATGCTATAAATACCTGATGCCACACAAAATGTAAACACGCGAAGATGTCCCAGTCCGCGCTAAGCCGTTCAGCCAGATTAATTTGTCTTAACAGTAGCAAAGCACCTTAGTTGCCTCAGGCACTCCTGCAGTTTAATACAGTTTCCATTAGCTTGGTGTTAATCTAAACATCATTAGATCAGTAACAACAAGCCCCTTTTAATCCATTTGTACTTCATAAAATAATCATTCAGAAGGTGACACTAAATTGAATCTATTTTGAATCTATTTATTAATCTATGAATTAATAATGGTAAACCCTTCTAATATTTTCAACAGAAACTTGTTTTATTATTGAGAAAAATTGCTTTTCTTAGTTGCTTCCAATTCATCTCTACTCCAGTTTTTTTTTTTTTATTAGGAAGACCAATGCACAAAGCCAACTATCTTTGTCATGCACAAGCTAACATGCTTGTACTCCATATATTTCACTTAATTTTTAATTGAAAGTGTAAATCCCATTAAGTTAAGGTTTTTTTTTTATATAAGGTTTTAAATTCTAAAGATTCTTTTAAATAATGCTTTTACTCACAAAATGTTAGTACTTAGATTGTCATCTTGCTTTTATGTCTATCCAAGCAAGAAAACACTCCTGATGACTGAAAAATTCACAATCAGATATTGTTTCTCCTGTGTTTAGTAGGAGCCAGGTTTACACAGCTTTGAATTCATACTGCCAACTTTTTGCCTTTTAACAAATACATCATAAAAATTGTATCCTTCTTTTTCATATATGTTCGGTCATCACACTGATATTTAAATTGAGATGTACAGGAGATATTTTTTACTGCTACTATGTAAAGGAAATACTGTTGTTAAAAAAGAAGTTTACTTTTCTAAAAGGTTTGTTTACCAAAAGTTTCTGAACATTTCCTCAGATAGCAGTATTTTCTTTAAATACAAAATACTTCTTTTTGAATTCATTATTGAATCTTGCAGACAACAATGTATTCCTTTCTACAATTAATTGTGATTAAGAAATTGAATTGTTACTTGCCAATAGTTGTAATAATTGCTTACCACTGACTAAAATGCCAAGCATGATGCTGTATTTGTCTTGTAGCATCTGATCTCATCAATAAGTCCACCAACTGTAATGATCATTTTTCAAGCTTTTTTACATCTAATAAAGTTATTCTGTGAGGAGTCACCCATAAGGCTTGCAAAACATGCCTCTGTAATACTGCCAGTTTTAGCTTGCAACTGCCACTTTGGGGTAGCGCTCAAAAAATAGCTTGAAGCATTGGAGCGTGTTAGTTTTGCTTTTCCTGTTGATGTTTTTGCTCTGACTGAATCATGTCCGTAGAGAAAGAAATATTAGGTTTCGGGGGGACTTCACATCTGTCTGTTCTCGCTTCATTTAGGCTCTGCAGCCTCACAGAAGAAAACAGACATGTACCTTCACAAAAATATGACCCACCTATGAAGCAGAAGGCCATTATTGCATCTCATATTAGTTTATGTAAGTACAGATGTCTTTGTTTAACAAGCCATAATGTGGTTGGGGCAAGGAAGCTAAGAATCACTTTTCAACCATGGGCTTTTGTGAGCTTCAGACCAACCTGCTGTATGTTATGCCAATAACATGACAAGTATGTAATAAAACCATGTTTAAGTTCCTTCTTGGGATTGGAAAAAAAAAAGACTTTGGTAGAGTTAGAAAACTGTCATGGTTTGAGCTACAACACGTTCTTTTTACAGAATGGCTATTTCTTTCAAAGATGCCATTTGATTAACATCCTGATTGGCTTTAAGCAGTGACATAACTTGTTTAGCTTTAGAAGTAGATCATGGTTAAGGCTAAAATACATTCTGTCATAGTTCTCAGAGCCATCTTTAACCATCACATGCTTTCACTTTCGTGACCACTACTACACACATGTTCATTTGTTTATTTATTAATTCCTTTTCTATACTGCTTAGTTCATGTCAAGGGAAACTGGAAGTTATCCCAGCAATTAGCAGGCGAGAGGCAGGGTGCACCCTGGACAGGTCACCAGGTCATCACAGGGAAACTTACATACAAAATGTAAATCCAACGTACCCAATAACCGTATCTATCTGTATGACTGTTGTTATTTATTGGGACAAAATACTACTTCAGCAAACTGAAAACTTTCACTTTTTAAATCACAAAAACAATTTTTAAACTAGACTGACTGAAGAGCTGTTTTCCTCGGGGAGTCTGGCTCAGGGCCGGACAGTTTGGTGCATTTTGGTACCCTAAACTTATCTTTGTTGTGTTTCCACTGTCAACTCTACCCTTACCTGTTTAGCATCTTATAAGCTGAATATGGACAGGTGTGTTAGCAACACAACAGCATGACATGATAGTGGTGAAACACCTTCCTAATTATTACGACATGGAACACAACACAGAAGCAAAGGATGACACCATGCAGATATCCCACATTGTGTTATTTCTAAAGAGCACGATGTGTTAAACAGCAAAAATGGTAAAGTATATTCAAACAAAGCTTTGTTTTTGCTCTTATCTTTTCACATTTGAAGAGGCCATTCTTTAAACCAGTGGATTGCACGGTGACATATCAACCCTTTAAGGTAAGATCAGTCAGATCGGAACACTTTTATAATGATCTTTCAGCTAAAGAGACAGACTAAAAGCTGGGGGTGGAGTGGGGGTGTACAATCTAGGTGTGTGTGTGCGTGCATGTGTGTGTGTGTGTGAGAAGATGTGTGTGTGTGATAAGGTGTGTATGATCAGGTGCATGTTATATATATATATATATATATATATATATATATATATATATATATATATATATATATATATATATATATATATATATATATATATATATATATATATATGTATGTATAAATATGATTTGTGTTTATTACGTAATGCACTTTTAACTTTTTCTATGAAAAGTGCTCTATAGAGATGGTTTGAAGTTTGATGATGGACCCCAATGAACAAGTTCCAAAAAGTAGGAGAGTTTCGATTGGATATATACCACCTTGTCCCATACTGAGCCAGACCCCTTGGAGGAAACATGGCTTCAAGTACACACTGGCCCATGACATTACGATGATCATCATTCATACTGAGCTGCTACACAGTGTGATACCTTATGTTCTCAAGTAGTGTTATTTAAACATTTCATTGTTTCTCAGTGTCTTTTTAGTGATCTACAAAGCATACGATGCACAGTTAAGTTAATTAAGTGAATTTGATGACCTAATTGAGTTTGTACTTGGATCCAATAAATCAAATTTAGAGTAATCAGGAATACATTTAATAATGGATAATGTAGTTATTGGTATTTGTAATTAAACTAGATACATGTTGATGCTAGAATGTTTACATGATTCCCTAATGTGCTTGCTTCTGGGTTTATGCATAATCAAAACCCTGCACAGGTACATTTCAGACTTTGACATGTTGTCTTTTTGTTTTGTTTTTTATCTTTCATGTTGTTATCTTAAAATGCATGAAAGCATTCTTGTTTTAGCTGTCAGAATATGATCTATGATTATGGTCTGTATAGACCATAATCATAGATCATTATTGCAGACCAGTAAGCCCAAACAAGCTTGATTGTTTTAATTCAAATCCAGTTCTTATACAAACCCAAAAAGTGTGACTAGACTTTGCATTGTCCACCAATTACTGTGTATGGTGCAGTCTTCAATGGGAAATCCATATGTAAATCTCTATAATTGAAGGAACTGTCGAGATCTAAACACCTATAATACTTTCCCTAAAACTAAGTCACTAACTGCCAGTTTTAAATATGTTTTAAAATGCAAAAGAAGACCCCAACAATGAAAGTCTCTGATAAGAATTTGGGAAATTTGTAAAACTGTAAAGGTCATCCTAAATGTTTCTAATATTTTTTCCAATTTACACATCAACAATCTCCACTTGTTATGCAGTTTTCATTCTGCTTTTACTTTCTAAAATACCTGATGCCCTTTTCTTATGAATTAGCTGGCACTTAGTTAGGACAGACCCACCTAATGATGGATCTACCTGTACTTAGATTAACCTGATTTGACTGTTCTCTGGCAATCACTACCTCTCAGCTAGAAGTTCCCGAGGTATTTACAAATAACACCAAAAGTGCCCTGCTTTGGCCCTAATATCCTCTAAAACCCAGACAGACATTTTCCTCTCACCTAAGATGACTTTTTGAGAGGCATTAGAAGAAACAGGTACTCCATTAAAGGGTGGCCAGATATCCATGAGATCAGATGGCAGTGTGGCTAATTTGTTGCTGGATAGATCCAAGTAAGTTATGTTGAGAAGGTAGGGAATCGCTTCAGTTGGAACGTTAGTGAGCCTGTTGTTGTGAAGATCCAGTGTCTTTAGCCTGGGCATCTCTCTGAGGGACTCCCAAGGAAAAACAGAGATCATATTTCCATCAAGCCTAAGTTCATGGAGCACTTTTAAGTTGTAGAAACTTCCAGTATCTACTGCTGTTATGGAATTGTAGGTAATCCAGAGGTATTTTAGGTCCACCAGGTAGTAAAAAGCTTCTGTTGGGATTCGCCGTACTGCTGTTTTCTCTACACGGAGTTTGATTGTATCCACAGGGACATTGACAGGAATTTCAGACATGTCGGGGTCATTGCAGAGCACAGATCTGAAAGTCAAATATAAAGTAGGAGTTAGTCATTTCATAAAGGTTGACTGAGAATTCACCCTTGTGTAAGCAGTTTGAGAAATCACATATCTGCCAGTGAGGTGTCAAAGGATTAATTTGTCCGTCCATCCATATGAGCATCATCCATCCATTCATATTTGTTGCTTTTTCTGACACACCTCTAGTTCACCTGTTGGGCATCTCCCAGATGCCAAGGTGAGAGATAACCTCTATCATCATAAACACTGCCTGATCAAGAGTGCAGAAGGGAGAGGAATCTTCATTAAATGGGGAAAAAAACACCATAAGCAGTGATATATATCTTAGAATTTTAAATCTTTATATCCTGTGTCAGACTGTTGTCAGACCTGTTATTACCTTCAGTAGCATTGCAACTGATACACTTTCACTTATGTGTAGTTTTACCACAGTTATTATCACACTTCACACTTCTCCGTGATGCCTTTAGATGCATTGTAGGATAAGGTTTAGCACTAATTGGACTAATCATGCAGAGGGAAAGTAGGTCTTCCTCCGGTATAAGGGGATTGGCACCAGGCCGCAGTACAGCACAAGTCTATTTAAATCTCACATCTTCAATTAGGGGTTGTGGGGAACCTGGAATCCATCCCAGCAATCATCCGGAAAGAGGCAGGCTACATGTCTGTGATGGACTAACAGATTGCCAGTACATCACAGACATGCTAGCTTATTTCACAATCAAAGATATGTTTCGGTGATTCTCACCAAATATGCACTGACAAAACATGAACTCTTTTTGATAATTTAGGTCCAATTACACACTAGTTTGTCTGCTTGTTTCAAAGTTGTGCTCTCCCCAATAGGTCATCATTATTTGTGAATCTTTCCAGGGAGTTTTAAAGAACAACTGCAGTTTTGTTCTTTGTCAAAGCTGTGCAAAAGAATATATAATGTATGTATATATGATGTATAATGTACAAACTTTTATGCACAATCAAACTATTTATTACCTGGTTCCAGTTCCATCAGCCCGTCCATGAAAAACACAGGTACACTGGGAGGGACAAAAGGAAAGAGCCATACTGAGGCAGCATAGGAATACATGCACACCAAGAAGTCGACGCATGATGTCACCGAACACCCCCAGAAAGCTCACATCGAGGAGATATCAGGGAAAAAGACATCCGGATTCACTGAGGGTCAAAGGAATTCTTCCAAGAAAATGAATGAAAGTAAAAATAATCTAAAAAGCTTTGCAAGTCCATAGGAGACTACGGTACACGAGCCGAGGATCTATCCTCAGTACAGGTGACCTGTCAGATTGACCGTTGGGGTGGGGGGGGGGGGGGGGGGGGGGGGGGGGTTGGAGATTAGTGAAGGATTTCAAAGGTTTGAAAGGGTTAGGGAAGCTCATCAGCAGGATACACCAGTCTTTTCCAACATGGCGCTTTTTCTTTCGGCTGCACAGCACAACAGATCAGCCATTTCCATCTCCTCTTTTGGACATGTCGTTAATTAGTTGATTTTAGAGGTTTCCCCCTCACGAGAGCAAACCATGCTTTTGGAGCAGTCTATTGGCACCTCTGCTTTTGTTAAGTCTTCCAACAAGTTTTTTCTACAGTCACAGACGCTATCTTTTCAAAATATATATATATATACATATATATATATATATATATACATATATATATATATATATATATATATATATATATATATATATATATATATATATATATATATATATATATATATATATATATAGATAGATAGATAGATAGATAGATAGATAGATAGATAGATAGATAGATAGATAGATAGAAAGACAGATATATAGTGTTTTTTTTTTTCTTTTTGTATACCTAATTGAAATTTCTCTGCTCAAAGTGGTCCTCAGATGCAAATGTATTACTTAAGTGTAAGGTGTATAAGAAGTTTGAAAGAGTGCAGTCTGGTACTGTGGTGCAAAATGTAATCTTACCTGATGATTTATTACCTGACTATGTGGATCAGTGGCTTTGGACTGGGAGCCAAATTCAAGCTGCCAAGACAGGCTGACAGTAGTGTAACCCTCTCATGAGCTTTGCACAGTGTTTGTTTCTTTTTTTTCTTTTTTTTAAAATTGTATTTACATTGATATATTATGTTTTAGCTTATGAGCATGACAATGTCTCTCAAAAGCACTTGTACATGCAAAGTTCCAAACTTATAGTTGTTTTAATCCTCTTGACTTCATTCTTAAAATTTTCTGAAAATTTTAAACGTAATAAAAATGTGTTGCTTTGATTGGTAGTTTTCTGTCTTTGTCTTGAATCTGACAAGCTTTACAAATGATTTGGTTTGGAATGACTGAGGAAATAGAGACATCTAGTGTTGTAATGTTGGTACTAAGATTTTTTCAATAGGCATTTTTTAAATGTAGCTGATTGCCATGCCATTGGTCCAAACAGAATGATCACTTACCATCAAAGCACAAGGGACATTAGAACATTTATTAACAAGTACACAAGTGAATTTTATTTATGCAAGCAAATTTGATCATACAGGTCAAATAAGCCACTTCAAGCTGTTGGCACATGAATGTACAAAACAGATTTGATTTAAAGCCTGCTACTAAGCATCCGTAGTGAAAGTACAAAAGACTAATACAAGGAGAGAGCTGAAAGCCTTTTTTTTTCCGATCATTACTGAGTAAATAACGTTAAGTATCAGCTTCAAGACATGGTTGAAAGCTCATCACAAACTAAACAGACACAACTCAAAGACTACAGTCTCTAAAATCAGTAGCATAATGCAGAAAGCGTGGAAGGTTCAGTACTGCACATATAAACAAAAGGGTTGATCCAGCAAAAGTGTGAAAATGAAGAAGTGAAATAATGTCATTTTTGAGTCGATGAGACTATACTGATGCGTGTTCATGCCACGAGAAAAACATCTAAAGTCACAGTTTTTAGTAACAGTACAGTTATCCAACTTTAAGTTGAACACCAATGCGCTTACATCTAGAGAGAGCACAGAAATGGTCAAATGAGTGCAAAAAAAAAAAAAAAACCTAGCTTTGAGAAATACTGATTTAAGAAGAAAAAGAATGACTAGGCAATGAAGTGACAGGCCACCTCTGTAGCCATGTGGCATCAGGATGTGTAGATACTCTCATGAACAAAAAAATTACTTCAACACACACTTTAATAACTTTTCATGTCTCCACCAAGGAGTGCCATTACACTGATGACTTGTCACCAGGCTTTCATTCCATTTGAAATGGATGAATTCAGATTGGACCCATGTTTGCCTTTTCTCGTGGGAATCATCTTTAAATATCAGAGCAATATATGTTTGATATATCAATATATACACTGCAAAGTTTAGCATGACCAAAATCTTGGTATTTATAAAGTTTCGCTGTCAAGAATTTACACTTGGATCATGAGAGCATGTGCTTTAGTGGCTTGTGATTCAAAGACAATGGCATCGTATTTAAAATGCATTTCAATGACAAGTTTATTATCAAATAACCCACTATTTACCTGTAGTTGGCCAATCTCATCTTTGAAGTCTTTTATAAGTCAGTATTTCCTGTTTTTTTTTTTTAACAGGCTTGGCACATCATGCAAATATTTGTTTAACATTGAATTGACATTAATTATAATGTCGTCATGCTGTTTGTACAACTCAAATAGAAAAACAGATTGAATTGCTTTCAGCTGAAAGTGGTCTTAATCCCTGGAAATACTGGTATGGCAAGAGTTTACAATTCCTCTTAGTTGTGAGATTTCAAATATTTTCAAAACTAACCACTCATTCGCATACAGTACATAGTTCTTGAACATGTAATCTCCAGACACACTACATGAGAAATGTGCTTGAAAACCCTTTGAAGCCCCTGTTGACCCTCTCACAAAATCAGCAAAAATAAATTATGCATGAGAGCAAAATGACTCTTAGTATCAAATAAAAACAAAATAATTATACACAATGTATTTGAAATAAAAATAAAAAAAGCTGAAATACTACTGCTACCTCTAATTCTACAAAATACACTAAAACTACTATCAGCACTAAACGACTCGTATTCAAGAGTAATACAACTGCCATAATGATAATCATAACACCATCCATGAGAGAGGTAAAGGGGCTTTTTTTCATTTAAAATGCTGCTTGTGACTGAGGAGCTTTGTGACGCACCCCCACCCCCCCAGACCACACTGTCATATGACGCACCAGTGACATCAGCTGTGGCGAGGGCCCAAGGCGCCATCCGCCCCCCCTCGGGAGGGGATGGTAGAGAGAGACAGATAGAAAGAAAGAGGAGAGACAGAGGGAGAGAGGCCGGAGTGGCAGGGGCCAGGCCTCACGCTGCTCTTTATGTGTAGGCATTGAGACGCTCCTTGGAGCGCGTGGAGTGGATGTCATGAAGCTCCTGCTCCTCCTTTGATTTGATGTCCTCGTACTTCTGCATCCGGCAGGCATCCTTAACATAGGCCCAGTTGGCAGACAGCACCATCAAGTAGTGGATCTGTGAGGGAAATATTGTGAAATGAGAACCTAATACGTTCTAATATTTACTGGTAATTATTGATTTTGCATAATGTTATTTATAGTGTTGCAAAGTGTAACTAGGTTGGCTTTAAAAGTAACAGAAAAATAAAGTCTGTTCCAGTTGTCCACCAGGTGGCAGCATAATGCCTTATGTGGTTTTGTGCTTGTGTTACCATGGCAATTAGGACTATAATGAACGTATTGTGCTTTAATGGGGTTGAAACACTGCTTCTTCTTCTTCTTTTTTTTTTTAAATTTTTTTTTAAATTTATTTTTTTATTTACCAAGAATGACAGTTTAATGGATGCACTGCTTTTTTTTTTGGGCCAAAATGCAAAGAGACCAGTTCAAACATGATACGTCTTGACGTGACTCGTATTTATTTTTTTTAGTTTTTCACCTTTTTTCATGCAGTCTATTGATAAATCTACCCTACTTTCAAGATATGTTTTTTCACTCTTTCCATTTGTGGGTTAGATGATTTTATTCTGACCAGCTCATAAGGGAGCTTCACCCTGATAACATTTTCACATACAATTTGCACCATCATCCCTGACTAGCATTTCACTTTCTGTTACTTAGAAAATGGCTCCCTACAAATTACTGAGTGATGTTTGCAACAATCTCTGTGCCTTTCTTCTCCTTGTTTCTATGACAACGGCATGACATGCTCGCCGCCTCCGAAAAAGGGAGGGAGACAAACCCTGTCTTCTTTCACTGCGCCAAAATGCCTTCTCTCCTTTCTCCAGATATTCTCTCACAGGCAAACACAAGCAGCCACAGCAAAATGCCACTCGTTTCCCAGCTACATTTGTTCCCCTCAGTTCCCTGATCATTTCTCCAAGTGGAGCACATTCTTTTATTTTATTCTTTTATGATGAGAAACTGCTTGAGCCAGTATAAATGCCATTTGGTATCTGTATTTAAAGAGCTTCATATGTGATGTTTTGGAGAGCATGATGAATGTGGTGTCTCACCATGGCAATAACAGCGGCTCCTGCACCAGCGAGAGCACAGATGAACAGGTGGAACGTCATGTCCAGCTGTATTAAAAATAAATCAGATTACATTAGTCTGCAGTGCTTACAAGACATCTTTTCCAGGCAAAACCCCACCTGGAAATAAAATGTAACCATTCAGTCAGTGTTAAACATCCAGACAATGTTTACACCTCTAAGTTCATTCCAACATGCTTGAGTCCTTTTATATCTGAAAATATAAAAGATTTTATATCTAAAATGGTTTAATTTTTCTGAGTATAAATGAAAAAAATATTTTTACCATCTTCTAAAGTTTGTTTAATTTGGGAATAAAGGGACTCTGTGTTAAATATGTGAAGAAACTACTTAAACTACAGGCAAAGTTAGAACAATTTCTGCTAAGCTTAAAGACAAGTCTGATGAGAGAGATTTGCAATAGTTTATAACTTGATTCATCTTCAAGTCAACAGGGTTAATGTTTATAATTCCAAGTGAGAAATTATTCATTTTACTGAATACTGTATGTGTTCCTGTGTTTAAACAAACATGCACTGACACACTGTAAAGTGACAAGCAAACAGATCATTTACCAGCCACACCAGACCTGTCAGGTCATGTGAGATCATGTGTAGGTAGTAATACTACAGGCAAGTTTGTGTCTGTGTGTCTGTCTGGTGAGTCATGGTAGCGATTTGCTTTACTTCCTGCTAGATATCTATCAATCTTCTAAATATTGTCAGTGATTATTAACATTTGATGATAATGAAATAATTTTTTTTTTTTTTTTTTACCATACCTCATTAGATTCACACATCTTGTAGAATTTCTCAGATCCAGCGCACACAGCTTTCACCTCAGCAAATGGCACAATACCTAAAATAATTGAGTATGTTTATTATTCAGACATAAATGCCAAAGTGAAACGATATAATAGAGAGCAGAAACAAGGCAAAAAACTGGTTGCAGCTGATTAATGAGCACCAACACAACATACCAATAAAGTTTTACTCATATGAGTTTAATGTCATGGTGGCAGCACAGATAGGTTGCTGACACAGGCCTGGTATCAGCGACTGTTGGTGCCTAATGGTCTGAAAAAGGTGGTGCTAATTTAAAACAATGAGCCATGCACATGGACATAAATGATGGATTTTAATACTGGGTTCATGACACTGTTATTTCAAGTCTTAAGAGGAAAAAGCAGGTTTTAAAGTCATATTTTCCAATAGATAAGACTCCTTACTGTCAGACCATATAATTTCTAAAAGGTGGCTTCTTGAACTTGATTTATCAGATACCTTTCAGAGACACCCTTTGGCACAGACTTGGGCAAGGATAACAAAGAAGAGAATACCAATCTTTACCATACTGGCGAGGATCCAGACAGAGAGGGGCTCCTTCCAGCACTGTGGCATTTTGGCAAATGTTCCAGATGTTAAAATATATAAAGACAGGAATGGAGGTAAAAGCAGTCACTCCAAGCCAAGCCAGCATGAAGATGTAAGTCAGCATAATGAACTGAAAGAGAAGCAGAGGACAGCTGATCAGAAACTATTACAGTCGATGACACAGAATTTTGTTGTATTTTGATTTATTTTTTTATATGTCTTTTGCTGTAATGTGACCTTGGATGTCATGAAAGGGGGTTAAAAATTTAAATGTTTTATTATTATTATCATTATTATTATTATTATTATTATCATTATCATCATCATCAACATCATCATCATAATCATTATTATTATTATAATTAGTATTATTATTATTATTATTATTGTTGTTGTTGTTATTATCACAGTTATTATTTGTATTGATACTACTATTAATAATGATAATAATGATAATAAGCCATTTGATTTGAAAAATGTAAAACTGAATATTAATTTTCACATAAGATTAAAAGTATGATCAATTTTTTTTTCCAGTTGTAGCTTCAGCTGCCAAATAACTTTTTTTTTTTTTTTTTTGCTTTTTTTGCCCTGTGATCCCTTCTGCTATGAAGTGTTCCAGAGCTTATTTGTCTTTTTAAATGTTTCTGTCAACTAAATGTTTTTTTTAAAAACATATTATTAATATTATAATGTATTGCAACCAAACAAATCCCCCATTTTTGTTAAAAACTGTCTGAAGCACATATTGTAAAGTACTCTTAAGTTCTACAGCTGATTAGAGTACTGAGGAGTTAAGTAGTGCCTTCTGAACAGTTTATGTCATATATCTTGGCAGTTATTAAGCTAACTTTCTTTCCCTTTTTCAGTGAAAGTGTATCTGCTGTATGCACTGGTAATAAGTGCAGGAATTTGTGTAGTTGGAAATGCCATGAATGCTGTCAGCTGGAACCTTTGCCTGCTCAGCCTTCAAGGGAAACCCTCAGAAATGACCTGACATTTAGACTGTGTGATTACCTCCATTTCTTGAAAAGTGCATGCTAAAGTATCCTTGGACTAGTAGTAATAAGCTGACCTAATTCTGAGCTTAACACAGTTAATGTGGTCTTACCCAAGCGCTGACACAGCGTCCGCATGTGGTGATCTTGAAATCTCCATACAGATCTTTAATTGCTCCACTGGTGAAGAATCCTTCCACCATCAGCAGGATGCCATAGACGAAGAAAGCCGATGCAATACCGTAAATCACGTACTTGATGATGTCGATCCTGCATAATGATCAGAGAACTACTGAAAGCATTCACAGGAAAAAAGTGCAGACATGCAAAATATACCCACAAATAAAGACAAACATTGAACCAGGGGTCAGGTTTTGTCCTTTAGCATGGTTGAAAACAAGAAAGTTTAGGCATGTTTTCTCCTTTTAAAAATCCGACAATGTGTTCTCCATTAACAAACCAGTCTGAACCTTTCTCACTCACATGGTGAAGACATCCAGTGTGTCCACCGGGCTCCTCACCACCTCAAAGTAGTTCTGGAGGATAGTGACAGTGCCAGACAGGGCTTCATGTCCGCAACCACAAAACAGGGCCACACCCGCATACAGCAAGATGGTGGCTATAAGAGAAGGGTATGGGATCCCACCCAGGCATTTGATGCAGCATTCAAGGCACCCTAAAACACAGAGATGAATGAGTTAGTCAACATAGACAGCAGAACAGAAAGTAAAAAAAAAGCAGAATTTTCAAAGTGAGATGAGACTATTTTCTGGAACATTGAATTATTCAGCAAAACATTGCCAGTGGGGCAGATGCACCGGCGTGCCGCACACTTAAAAGCTTGGTCAAGAGACAACTATGCATGCATGGCAGAGCAAAACATGAAAACTTTACTGAGATGGATTGAGGTACAGAGCCTCCTGCTTTATAGACAACTGATCTGGTTATGCACCAACTGTCAGAGTACTCAAGACACCAGAATGTAATATTTAATTGCAACTTTCCCTTTGTGTAAACATTCGGTTGGATCACACTTCCACACTTTATTTTATACATTCAAGCATAATTTGTACAGTCAGCTGTTCAGCCCTGCAGATGACACTGACATTTTTTCAGCATTAACACTCTAAGCTTTACATAGAGTTCCTGACCTTTAACCCTGTTCTGTTTTTGTCCAGCCTGCTGGCCCATGGAGACCTTAAGGTGACTAATGGCTGCTCAGTTCCAGCTTCAATCTCCTGTCGCTAAGATTGCTCCTAGAGAAGCTCACTCTGTAAATGTGTGAGACCATGTCAACATGAAGTGCTAAGATTCACAATTTACAACTTGTAGTTGTGTTTTTGTGAATGTGTGTGTATTTTCGGCTGCTTTCTCAAAGAAACCAAAATCAAGCTTATTTCCTGTAGAAGAGCAGAACAGGTCTGGTCTTGCAGTGCACTGCAGCATATTAACCAACCAGACACATTTTTCACAAAACCAGACCAGACTAAATCCTTTGGTAACTCCTCATCCACACACATTTACAGAAATAGAGATTTGCTTCCTGAACATATAGTTTAAGTCAAGGTCAATAATTGCACATAAAAAATGCTAATTTTCTTAAAAATAAACCATTCCTCTATATTGGTTACACACTGATGGTTACCTATGATTGTATTAATCAGCATAATGCACTACTGTCTTGTTCTGAAATAGTTTTGTTATCAGCTCTAGCGCTTATAAAGGCAACCTAGATGTTTTCAGCTTTTTCAGCATTAGTCTTTTGCAGATATCTCATTGTCTCATGTTGCAAAGCAGAAGTCACAGCAATATCTCTCCCCTTCTCAACTCTCTGCTTTTGACTCTCACCCAGACCTGAGCTGAATACCAAGTAGCTGGTCTGCCTGCTGGGCTGTGCCGAACACTCAGATGCTTGGTGCAGCTCCGACTCTCACCCAGGCTCCATCATCTGCAACTTCACTGACGCTTTCCGCTGCTGGACTGTCTTTTCTGCATCTTTACTTAATATTTTAGCACTTTTACCCAGATAGGAGCTTGCTGGACTGAGCTGTTTCCCAGTCACCTGTACAGCATTTCAAACACATAATGCATTACTGTGTTGTTTAGTCAGGGAGGTGCCTGGATTTATGCTCATTTAGACTTGAAATAATTTTGGCAGTTCTCTTAGAGATTATTGATGTTTCCTACCTTTACTTTCTGCAGAATGCATCATCATGTGATCATGAATTTGTCTTTTTTTGTTTTGCTTTTCTTTATTTATCCACTTTTTTTTTGCTTACAGTGCAGTTTTACTCATGCACTAATAGATCAGAAATATAATCATCTTTATAACAACATAAACTCAGACTTTCTTTAATGCAAAGAGCTTTATCAAAATGTAAGGTCAAAAGACAAACAAAAAGCAAAAAACTTGCACTTCAACTTGCTATCCAACATGATGGTGTTTCAGCCAATCAGATAAATGCAAGCAAACATTCCTGGCTAGTTTGCAATCTCAATGTCCTGTTCTATTCCTTATCATTAGACCACAGTGTCAAATATTTGCTTCAAGATAGTTTTTCAGAGAAATTCAGAGTATTCTAAATATATGTACATTCCAGTCAAAGCTCTTTTGCTTAATATGGGCTTGAAATCACAATATATAGCCAACTGAAAAACAACCCTCACCAACCCAGCTTTGTTTATTTATTTTATTTTATTTTATTTATTTATTTCAAATATCCTTCAAGGTGGAAAGTGATCTGTGACCACATCTTCCTTTGGATTCATTATCTGGAGTTGCTTTATCTTTTCAGGAAGCAGGCAGTGACAAGATGTATTGATTCAGGGCTGTTTACTGAGAAGACGAGCGTGAGCGATAGAAGCTAGTCGCATTTACCCTCCGTGCTCTGGGTCAGGAGCGTCTGTACGGTCATCTGAGGTATTAACCAGCATATTCAAGAAAATATTTTATGAATTTTCATGCAGTACTGATGTATCAAAATACAATTTACTGTAGTATACTCAGTTAATCTTATATTTATGTTACTCTGGGACAATTATTAGCTCAACTAGCTTTCAGAAGGGAGAGGAGTTATTTTGCAAGATGATGAAGTTGACTAATGCAGGCTTTCCTTCAGTCATCTTTAACACACGCTGGTGATATTTGGTACTGTTTGTGTGTGCCAGTGTGGGAGATGAGTGGGAATATAAATGATTTATGTCCCGGACACAGTCAAGTTTTATTACCTTTCCATAATTTACATTTCTGCACACAGATTACACCCGCTGCAGTCAAAATCTAACTGCTTTTTTTTTTTTTTTTTTTTTAAATATATCTCATTTTCCCTGAGGCACAGTCAAGTCAGTTATCATCAATGTTTCTTACTGACCTAAATAGAACTGGTTACTAGTTTGCATTATTAAGGCTTCTGAGTTAAGATAAAATAATGTCTTCTACGTGACTTGACTGTAAGGAATCGTTGTTTCTATGGAAACAGTTGAATGAAGTTACACGGCCTGACTTGAGCCTTAGTGGCTGGATGTAACAACATAGATGTTTTATTCATGGTCAGCTCTTAATTTTGTCGAAATCCTCAGTGTCAATTAAAAAAAAGGAAAAGACTAAAATAAAATATGATTTCATTGGCAGGAAAAGATGCCATCCTGGTGAACATGGATGTGAATGGAGCAGGGTAGGATCCTCCTCTCATGCACCTGTTTTTCAGCTAATATGTCTCTCTATGTTCAGTAAATAGTAAATAAGAACAAGGAAGATGTGTTTACAGTAGCTTCAGAATTTCCAATAGCAGTCAATGTCACATTTCTCCTCTGTAACGATTCGTTGAGCTTAAATGACTACAAGGTTAGCCTGGTGAAAAACAGTTGTGCTTACTGGCTGTGAGATGCTAGATGCTTGATTCATTATTTAGAACGGCACAGTACAGCAGCACACAAGCCTCTCATGTTCATTATTCATGCCTTTTGCTTAACATTACCTTCAGCAATACTTAGGAGTGATAAAAAGAAAGAAATTCCATGCTTAATAAGGGGTGGCAAGTGTTTCACTTAATTTTATAAGGTGTAGTACTATTTGTCTTTTGAAGTACTCGCAGAAAGTCAAGTTGTGAACTTGGTGCTGAGGTGATTTGAGTGGACCAACATGGTGTGGGCACATTTTATGTTAGGACTACCCTCACAACTTAAAATGTTTAAAAGTGATTTTTGTTTTTAAAAGCCCTCCAAATACACATGTGTTATATTTGCTTCCTTCTGAATGTTAAATGTATTTTTTAAGACTAAAACATGGATTATATATATTTGATTTTAAACAAAGTGAGACAGGATTTCAGTAAACTGTGGATTTAGATATTCTATCCTCACACAAATAAACCTCTGTTAAAAAGAAAAGTGCTGGGGGGGTAAAGCCTCCGTGACCCAAAATACTGCAGTCCCAATCAACAGAAGGCGTCTCCCTAATACAAAGATCAAGGTTGACCCCCTCCCAGGGCCCCTCCCACCTCCCACTTCTCCTCCATCTGTCAGTGTCATATCTGACAGGCAAAAGAACACACATACTCAGATTCTCTCTGAGAGTTTACAACCTCATCTCTGGGTGAGGTTATGCTTAAATAATGCTTGGTGCTAAATGACGTCCATCAAAGGGAAGACGGCTCAGGAGGACAGTTGGGGTTAATTAATGAGGGATTTCTTTATTTTTTATGACTCCAGTGAATTTGAATTTTGCTTGACCAAATTACGGATCATGCAGCTGTAAAAGTAATAAATGTCCGTTCCATGTACTCAAGTATATTAGTGTAAATCTGTAATCCGAACATTTTAATGGCTCACACAGGTGTGGTTTATTTCTCAGCTTTGTTATTTTTATTGAATTTTCTTTTCACATAACTCAAAATCTTTCCACATCTCACATTTATACTGAGATAAAAGAAATGAATTTGGCCTAATTCTCATGAAAAGTTCCATGAGTCACTAATTAAATTTTATTTTTGTCATTGCTGCTGTAATCAAACTGAGAGCATCTGTTCGCTTTCCACTGTGGCTGTGATGTTTGGCATCAATGCCCCCTAACCCCCTGTATGTATGAAACAAGCTGAAGGGAAAAACTTTCTTGCCTTTCAGTATTTTTTAAAGCCTGCATTGAGCTGTTAATCCAATGTGACATTATAGCATGACATGTAAGTCACAAGCCACGTCAAGCACATTCTGTTTGTTGCGTCTACATATTTTAACATGTCCTTTTATGGAAATTAAAGACACATGAAATGATTAGGGTCAGGGGGGTTAACGTTCAGTTCTGGGTCTTATTCATCTGGACTGCTTGGCATGAAATGACTAACGAAAGCAGAACAAGACTTGCAGTGTTGTATGTGTCATTTTATTTAGGATTAAGGATGATTGAGCTTTTATTTGTTACACAACTCTCAAAGCAAGTCAGCAAAATAATTTTAGTTATGTGAAGAGTTGAGTGAAGAGAAAGTGAAAATATTTATTCCACCATTAACACCTCACAAAATAGGACCTGTCAGAATCTGACAGCTTGAAAGTGTAACTCAATAAAATCCAAATCCAAAAGTCAATAGAAACACTTTTCATGTAGTTCTTCACTTTTTTTTTTTTAAAAAAAAAAGCTAGACACTGTGGTATGGCACTCTGTTTATATTTTAATTTAAAAAAAATAGTCCAAGAAAAATAAAAAAATTTACATTAACATTTCATCTTGTGCAGTCCTTTAAGAAGTGGAATTTTAATAAAACTTTAGGTAAAGGAAATGACACTGAATATGATTGATAATCTGATTTTATGTGAGATGCATGTTGACTTTTCTTGCACCACAAGGCATCCAATCAGACATAATTTTTGCACATACAGCCAGCAATCATTAGTGCTTGTTGCAAGAGGAGTCCTATGTGGGGGTGGGGTGGCAGTGGGCCCGTTCAGAGCAAAAGAGAGAGAGCGAGATCTAAGTTGGGGGATGGTGAGTCTGTGTCATTTCGAGGGTAATGGGCGTATACTCGTCTCGATGCTTTCCTTGTTCCTTTTAATGCAGCCTCCCTCCCCTCCAGCAAGCAGGTTTTTTTTTTTTTTTTTCAAGCTCCCCCATCTCTTCTGCGCATGTTTAATCAACCAGTATGGTTGCCATGTCAACCACAGCGCGAAATCTGAGAATAGACCGGGTACTTCAGAGCCGTGACCCACTTACTGTATGTCAACAAATTCAGTGGGACAATAGAGAATGAGAGACATTACACACATAACCCCCAAGGGCAAAGAGTATGTTACAGACCAGATCCAAAGGGCTCAACCACTGATTTCCTTTCTTTATTTCTGCCTCTTTTTTTTTTTTTTTTTACAGAGAGATGGGAGAGTCTGAACAGGAGTGTGTAACGGCAAAGTGAAAGATGTGTCCTTTCTCCAGCTTGACTTCAGGAACTGAGGGGCAAATGTCAAAAACTTAACACAAGCTGCAAGGAATCTGGCGCTTTTTGTTTCTACTTTTTAGCTGTGCAAGTAAACCTCTTTCCTGGATGAAATGAGCTTAAATGTCTTGTTCGCCAACACGAAAGAATGTGGGGATTTAAGTCACAGCTCCCAAACAATGGATCACAATTAAGGCCTGTTCTCAGTGTTAAATGTGCAGTCTGTGCTGTATTCTTTCAATTTTACTTGGAAAACACGAATATATTGGTAAATTAAAACGTAACTTATTCAAGCTATGGTTGTAAAGTGATCAATGGGAAAACCTCTTTAGGGTATACACATGACAAAAACTCACCGGAGGAGATGTAATTGGTAGTATTTCTAAGCAAAACATGCTAAATCACAATTATGCCAACATTACGCATTTTATCATTTATCCTCTAGGTGAATGAGCATATTGTTGTTAAACGTTTTTAAGTAAGTTTTTGAACAATAACAAGAAGTCCCTCTGAAAGTTTCCACTAAAACCTCCAAAAATATCAGAGGAACAATTGGTGGAACTCCCCTGACTTCTTCTGGGTCAGCATGGGCTAGGATTCAGAACAGTCAGATAGAGAAGGGGGTGTGCACGTACACAGAAAAGTCATAGATAAAGGCCCATCATGCAGGCAAATACTGGACACAAACTTTCCAGTATTTGGAGAGTTTGTGGTTTATTATTTTAGCCTTCTGTAAGAAGAAGAACGCTTAATACTAATACAACTACTTCCATTACTATGACTGAAAATTATCATACTCATACTCATAATCATAACCATAATAAATGATGAAACAACACAATAAAATCATTAAATGTCTGAGAGTTGTGTTGTGCTTGTTATATTTATTCCATGTTTTTTGACAGAAACTCACAGATGACAAAAATATCAATGAGATGTTCAACTTGTGACCACTTGCTAAGTCAGAAGCCTGATCAAACCCATCAAACAGAAGGACAAGCTGTGCTTTGCAGTGGAGATTCTTGGCTTGAGAAGCACTAACAGGTGTGCCTTTCTCAGTTTTTCCATTGAGCGTCTATTAGCACACTGGGTGTGAATGATATCCAAAATGCAGTTTGGTTGATCAGCCAATAATATTACCCATCATATGCTCATTTTCAGAACTGAGATGCAAAAAACTAATAGTTTCAGTCACCTGTTTACCACAGCGGAAGCCTGCTAGTTAAGGGTGTTGGTTTGGCCTCCTATTGTGCTTGGACACTTTTGTACATGACAGTCCACTCCCACATTTGGCCAGCATATGAGGTGAGCAGTGCCCACCTGGTGCATCTGACTCATAATCTGAGATTTGCAGCCTCAAAAGAGGAAGACAGACGGATACTAGCGTGCTGTGAGTGCACTCAGTGACACCTGCAACCCCTCAGAGGTGGAAGTACCTACTAACTAATGATTTTTTTCAACTTGGATGGTGTCTACAACTTGAATTTTCAATATTTCTGTCGCAATTTTCTTATAACATTATCATTTGCAAGATACACAGAGTCTATAATATGAACTCATGTACATTTCAACAATAGTCCTTTCTTAGTTAAAAATTGTAGTGTGATATCTACTTTGAAGTGACATAAAGTGGTCATAACCATGTCTAAATACATGTTTAGAAATCTGCTGTGCAATCTGCTTGCATGAATGTCTTCTCATGTCCTGACACGATGTTTTGTGGATAGAAGTTTGCACTGTAGAATAATCACAATAACAGAGGGCTGACTCCTACTCCTCCCTGAGATGAGCAATGATTCTTACAAGCGATTGCAGGATTTCACAGAAAGATAGTCACGAAATCAAAGTGACACCGATGAAAATGTGAAATGATGGCTTCAGTGTTTATCTTGCCTCTGATGAGAAGTCACTCTATATGAAAAGGAGCTGACAAGTCAATCATTTGAAGAAAAGATGCACTAAGGAACTTAAGAAATATTTTTTTGCTTGAGTCTGAAAAGAATCTGAACCTCTCTTTTCTTTTCTTTTTTCTATTGTTGTTCAATTGTGATCTAGACAAGCAGTCATTAGAAGTGTTTTCTAACGTCATGACACAGCTTTTAGCAGTCTTTTCCTTCAACTTGACATGAATCAAAATTATTCAGTTGCTTGTTGGTGTGGAGCACATAGGATGTCCAATCAGAACAAGTGTCTTACACACTTCTGTCACCTTTCGACAAATCTTTTGCATAAATGTTGTTACAATATGTCAGTTAGATGAAGGTGCATGAAAAATCAATACCTGAGACAATGTCACAGGAAGAAATTCATTTTTGATGCATCATGTGGGCACATCATTAATGGGAGTAGTATGTCACAATGGGGTAATCAGTGTGTAAATTCTAGCTTGTGTCTCATAAGAATGGGCTGGGCATGCAGAAATGTATGCACGATTTGCTCGACTGCATCTTCCATGTGGGTTGGCATTTGTGTTTGTGGTTCATAGTCACATTTTTTATGTAATACGTCTCACACCTAATCTGTGCAGTTTGCAGCACTCCTTAAAGAAATCTATATCATAAAACATTTCATTGGTCATTTCCCTACGTTCCCATCAAGCTGTCACTGTTTTGCAGTGGGGGTGTTTCTTTTCCCTCCCTTAACTTAACTGTATGCTAGTGTGCCTCTGCACCCTGTTTTAGTCCCTTCCCCTCCCACACTCAGACACTGAACTATTCCTGTGTTACTTAAATGTAATCAGCCAGAGTGGGTGAAGAGAGAGTGGGTAATGACTACACTTGGTCAGTTCCATGGCAACTGCTTCCGCTCCTGTGTGAAACAGAGTGGTGCAGCAAGGAGGAGAAGAAGAAAATACAAACACATGAAGTCATGACTGTCATGTAAAGTTAATCTCAGAACAGGGACAGTAGAGGTACAAACCAAGGTGTTTTTGACATGAAACCAATATACTTTCAACATGTGTTCGTGAGATATCAAGATTTCCCTAATATTTAAGACTTTATTTATAATATTGCAGTTCACTTGGACATGAAGCACTCCCTGCCGCTTGAGTTCCCAACCATATATTGAATCATTCATGCAGGGGGGAGTGGAATGATGGGGGCGTGAGGTATAAATAGCTATTTCACCTTGCACAAAGAAAACACAGCCCATTTTAAATGAACAAAACAAGAAGCTCTCCTGCATGAAATCCAAACGTTGCCTCATGATGCATCGTCTGGGTGTTTGGATAAAACAGTACCTGTGAGCTGACAGATAATGAGTACAGAAACCTGCTTCAGTTTTATCTCTCTTCGTGTTTTTATGTCAGTCTTCATGACATACGATAAAAGCCTTATCAAGCAAACAAAGGCTGTTTGGCTGTCGCTGGAGCAGCTCACACCCCTCTGACTACCCAAACAACACATACTGATGTACGTTTTTCACTAGAGAACTGAACTCAATGGACAAAGGAATTACCGCAAGCAGCTGCTCTCCTGTTCAGTGAAATAGCTAACATTTATGCAGACACAGCTGACACTGACACAACCCATTCAAATTGACCTAAAAAAAAAAATCAAAATCAAGACAAAAATGCAAAGAAATGCTTTCTTACCTTTCTGGGTCTGCCCTTCATCCATGTCTTCTTCCATCGTGCTGATCCTGCTTTTGAGTCACTTAATAGTTTTATTAAGAAAAAAAACCTTTATTGAGTTGCACGTTTAAAACCTTATTTATTTCAGGAATAATCCACAAAAGTACCTCCTCTTTGAATCTTTTGTCTCACCTTCCCTCTCTCTCCCTCCCTCTCTCTCAGTGAACCTAGTGAACGCTGAGATTGGCTGTCAGCTGTCGTTTCTGTCAAGCGTCTGGGCGATGCAAATGATCACTGAGTCTTTGTGGTACTGTCCATTGCGAGCTGCCGTGTCAAGTGCTGAGAACCTCCTTGGTCCCTGTTGGAAGAGGGGGAGGAGGAGGAGTAGGGGGGCACGGCTTGAGCAGAGGGTGGTCTCTATGGTAGGCAGGAAAGCGCATGTGTAACAGAGGTATGTTTTAGAAAAAGGGCTGGTTTGCAGAGACCGTGGAGTTGAAACAGTGAGAACAAAATCTGGGCTCAGACTGAGGAGGATTTGGACCTTTTGACAGGATCATATAGACAACCGTGTCCATGAGTGTGGGACAGCATCACTTGCTTTAAACACCCCTGACTTGAAGACAGAATGGTTACACCCGTTAACAACCTCCTTCCCTCCCTACTCCTCAAAAATCTGTTGCTTTACCACATTAACTTAGCCTGTCCTTAAATAAGGGAGGGGATGAGGGGCATCTGATTTCAAAATGGGATTCTCCTAATCTTATTAGTCACACAGATTCAATTATACAATCACCAAGGAAGTGTCATTGGAGTCTTATACAAACACACTGCAAGTGTAAACACACACTGCAGAGACATGTTTGTTTTCCACCTTTGGTGATTTATTATTTTAATTTAAAACAGTCATAATTTTGGAAAAAGACTTAAAAACAAAAGACTACAATATTCAGTTCATGTATGTCCTAAGATTCCAGGCCTCGATACTTATCACTGAGCACAATTTTCTGAAATCCTAATTTCAATGAAGTTGGGACTCTGTGGAAAATGTAGGCAAACGTAGAATGCAGTTATTTAAAAATGTTTTTAAAAAAAAAAAAAAAAAAAAAAGAATGAAAGAAAGAAAAAAGTTTGTCTTTACTTTTATGATGCATCTCACAAAAGTTGGTAGGGGCCAGTAAAAAAGCTGGAAGAGTAAATGGGAATAAAAAAATAATAGATGGAGAAATCTAATCAGGTCAAGTGACAACAGCTCAGTTGCATGATCTGCTCTATGGGAGCACAGGAACACGAGGAGTAATTTAGATGGACGGATGCAATCTGACAAAACAAAATAGAACAGTGTGGAGTAATTTCAGAATATGTACCTCAAACTAAGGTTGCAAAGAATCTTTTTATATTCCATCATTTACATCAACAGTACGTATTATTAAACAGTACGTATTATTAAAAGATCCCAGGAATCTGGAGACATCCGTGCACAAGAACATGTGATCTTTGGACCCTGCAGGCCCACTGCACTGGAAACGCTTTTGATATAATGGAAAGAATTCAGCATCAACTCAAATACTTTCTATTCTATTCTATTCTATTCTATTCTATTCTATCCCACAGTCATTTAGCAGACACTTATGTTCAACATAAGCAAGAAATAACACAGGAGGTGACATCATAATAAGTGTTGGCGACACTGATTCCAGTTGGACACAGGTTCTGCTCTCTGATTTTTTTTTTTTGTTGTTGTCTTTTTTTCTTGAAGTCATGCATAAATAATGCATATTGCATCCTCCAAACTTAAAACTAGAAGGACCAACCTTTTGTGGACATGCGTTTTAAAAAAAAAAACCCTGCAAGTTTGATTGTGGTATATTGATGCACATGAAGCAGCTTGGACATTTAGAAAGGCCCCATCAAGGCTAACAGCTATTTACAGGTTTCACAACAATACATGATTTTTCAGACATCTTTGGTGTTTTTATATTTTCTGTCTGCAATGGTTTTTTTTTCATTATGGAAAATGTGATGAGACACTACCAATAACTGTTCAAAAAAAAGAAAAAAAAAAAAACTAAAGAGACAATCTTAAAAAAAAAAACAGCAATATTTTCCACTTAAGCCAACTTGGAAATCCATCAAACAAATAAAAATTGAAGTGCTTTGCATCGACCAGGTTGTGTAGGAGACTCTGTGGGTGTGTCTGAGTGAAAGTGAAACTACAAGGCGGACAAAGTTGCTGACTGACCTGCATGAGGAGGCTGTGTAAAACCAGAGTTGCTTCGTGGACTCTGACTCTTGTAGAAAATAAAGGTCAAGGTAGCTTCCAACCAATCAGACTGCATAACAGTGATGAGGTTGAACCCAGTTCTGACTTAATACAATTGACATGCCCGTGGGGAATCTTCTTATCTGATCAAAGGAAAAGATAACTTATCAGACTGCTACTCCTGGCTATGTGTGTAGAGAACATCAAACAATGTGCACATTGCCACTGAATCCCATTCAAAGAGGCTCACGTCAGTGTTGTTCTGTAGGGATGCATTTCTGCTGCAGACAATTTTAAGAAAAAACCTTTTCAAGCGTTTTCAAGACTTCAAGCTGGAGAAAAGCTTTTTTACCATGAGCAGATACCCTGAAGCCCACTGCCAAAAGACAGGAGAGCATATCTAGAAGACCCCTGAAACTACTGGTTTCTCAGCTTGGTTGAGATTGCAAGTTTCTGTTAAATTACCCAAAGAGAGGGATTTTAATCATGTAGCGACATTCTTCCTTACATGACATGCTTTAAAGCAAATAAAGAATTTAAATACTTACGTCTGATTTTTTTTTTCTTTTATTATAAACAAATGTACAGATAACCCAAAACCCCTGTTTTCATTTTGTATATGTTTTATTGTATGACTTGTCTCCATTTAGGATGATTCTGAAATCTCTATTTTAACTTGTAAATCATGTGACAGCCTAATATCTAATACTTTTGGTGCATTATTTTCTTTTAATTTTTCTGAGATGCATAAGCTTACATTTATGAGTAACAGACACCAACATGTAGGATTGCTGATGCTGCACATGGTTTTTAAGAAACCAAAATATCAAAATAAATAATATAGATATGAGGATTAGAGGAAATTGTACAAGATATAAATTAAACATTATTGAATGAAATGCGCCATATAAATACTGGACAGATGGGTGAATAAACAACCAGACAGGTGGATTAGATGAAACTTTAATGATGCCTTTGGGAAAATTGAACTGCTGAAGCTGAATGCCAGTGGAAAATGAGGAGAATGAAGAACTCTGAGTATGATGCAAGTAAATGCATTGATTCAAATAAATTAAAAATAATAAGCTGATCTAAGCGTGCATTGATAATCTGAATATAGGGCTGTTTTTTCTTTGCTTATACTTTGTTCCTGGCCAGCCTAATTAGATAAATTCTTACAGCCTCATGGTTACTTGAGGACAAGCACCGTTATCATTACTAGGATCTGTTTAAAGTAATTATGCTAAATTTCCAAACATATGTAATGAGCTTTATGCTAAAAGATAATTGTTTATTCAAAAATAACTGTTTAATTTACTTCTTCATTTGATAATTTAATTAGTTTCCTCTACATTATCGTCCAACCAAATAATGTCCGCAACATATTTCTCTGTAGAGGCGTGCAGCTTCATTTAGCAGCCATTCTCATAGAAAGTGTGTAATGTGCCTTCTTACTATTACTGTCCTTTATATTTTGAATGCGGTGCCTTTCACTGTATTTATGCGCCATAATTATCTACTGGGTAGTTTTATAAATTTACCCCCCAAAATCCATTCCATCATAAGCGTGTTTCAGCATTCCTTAAAAATGCTCACCCTTTTTCAATTCACTTCAGCTTTAAACGTATAGTGCCAATTCAGGACAGCAATCATAGCCAGGCTTCTTGAAAAAGTCCAATCCAATCCAATTATCATTCAAGCAATTTTTATGAACACTTTACTTGTACAACTCTCCAGATATCTCAAAATAATGAACCATCTGATGCTTCGGGTAATGATTTTCCTCCTCTCTTCGTAAGTCTATTATCCACATTTGCAGTTGAGGAAAAAAGTAATTTGTCACATATAACCTTTTAGTCTTTAAAAGAAAAAAATAAGATAAATAAAAGTCATTTACAGTCACAAAATTACTTAGATTGACTTGTCATTGTGATTCTCTGCATCTGACAGGCATTATCATTAAACTGCATTACAACGCAATCAGTGCTCTGCAGAAAGATGTTACGATAAGATTAAACATTGGAATAACAACTGGAATAGCAACATCTAAAGAATCAAGCTGTTAATGGTCATTATCCCTCAACATATACGCTTTAACTGTAGCAATGAACTGATTAATAACTTCAATGAGACAATTTAGTTTAGAAAGTAATGTGGTACAGTCATTTGTTACTTTGTTGTATAACAGATAAATATATTGTGATTACAGAACAGGAATATTATGTAATGTGTTAACCCCTAATGGTGTATAACAATTGGATGTGGACCTTCACTGATTTGTAGAATTACAGTAGATAATAGTGGAAATTACACACATATTGGGACAAGGCTTGTAAGATTCATTGCAGCCATATGTACCTTTGCATTTTTATTTATTAAAATATTATAGTCAAACGTGAGATTTGTGACTTTAGTGGGTACATTAATCTGCTGAAGCTGCAACATTCAACCATTCATAGTTTTATGTTTATGTTCCTCACCGTTTCCCACAGACATGTCATTAGTGTGATGACAGAGTGCTGATGTTTGCGATTTGTGAGACCGTACAGCACATTCGCTGAGTATATCTTGAAAATTTAGTGAAAAGCCTGTTAAGAGCTTTCATCCAGCAATATGTCACCATGCCATGGCAGTTCATATTACCATGTCCTGTACTCTGTAGTTGTAAAATATATAATGGAAGTTTTCTTCTTGATTATGTAATGCCCAATGTTATAAAATACTGAGATAGGAAATTGGATAGTTCTGTTATGTATTTGATAAATCCAACACATTAACTTTCGTTTTTGTTTGTTTGTTTTTTCTAAGCATTCTATGTCTTGTGGTGGAAGTGAACAAACTATTAACAAGGCCTGACTTATAAAGACTATCTTCACATGCCCACAGAAAACACAAGTTTCACTCATTCAAACATGATGGTAATATGTTCAACTGTTGTTAGATTAATATAAAGCAGTGTCTGTTTGACAGAGGCTTAAAGGGATTTTTCCTTTTTTTTATGAGGTTGTATGACGGAACTGAGTCATGAGGGGCTTACTAGTCTACCATGCTATGTTTGAAGCTATTCAAAGGCGAGAAATATTTTTACAACCCTAATGTTGCAAAAGACTACACCTACTTTTTTTTAAAATAAAGTATATCTCATATTTACACATTAACATATATCATCTAGTGGCAGTGCATTCAGTTGTTTGCCTTTAGTTTACTAATCCTGCATTTTGAGCTTCTTCTGAAAAGTGGAAGAACTACAATAATGGAACTGATTTCTTTTCAGCTGGAGGGGCTGCTATAAAGAATTGTAGCTTTTACATAGTAAGAGTATTTTGCATCCAATTTAAAGTTGTGAATATTGATTCAACAACACAACGGGGGTGACCGTGAGCACCACTGTGGATTCAGATCTTAATTATCTAATTGTTTAATGGGTAAAAATTTAACAACGTCCCAAGTTGGTGTACACAACACCTGAGTTATTTGGATAACTCAGATCAAGACCTCTCTATAACAGTTGGTCTCATGTCTTTAGTCTTTTTTGTTGTTGATTTACGAGACTTCAAATTTGCACTGACGTGAAGTTTCAAAGGTCAGCTTTTCAAAGAAGGAGCTACTTATAGTGTTCATAGAGATGTTATCTTCTTTATATAAAGACCTTTACAATAATGTATTTGGTTTTGAAAAGGCCAGTGTTTTTATTTTTCTCATTTTTCATCATGGGATCAGGAATCTACTTGTATCAACGACATGGATAAAGGGCAACGGCCCACTGTCAGATACGAATGACATGATTACCACCGATAATGTAGATTCAGTCGAGTGAAAACTCCTAATTAGACTGCCCATTCAATGTGAGTGAGTGCCTGGCTTAGCATTATCTTTTCAATCACAGAAGTAAAACAATCCAGGAGTTAGTTGTCAGGCTTCTTTCAACATGATCTAAATGATGATGGAGAGACAATGTTCAGTTTTTATGCTCCTTAAAACATTTCTATTTTATTAAAACAAGTTCACAATGTGCACAATAGCTGTGCAATATTTTTCAGCAGGTTTTTTTGCCCACTTTAAACCATAACGCTGAGACAGTAAAACCCAAAAGGTTTGTTGCGTTTTGGCTTCTCGTTTATAGTTTTGAGACACCACAACAAAAAAGACTTTTTTTTTTTTTTTTTTTTTTTTACAGTGCAAGGTGAGTCCTATTTGTATCACCTGGAACTGGAATCTTTTGGCAATAATGGAGCATCAACAATACTTACTATCGTGTAATGATTTTTCCTTCAATTCGATTATAATCATTATGAAACAGTATAAAGATTTTTGTCAAAGGGAGGAAAATCTTAAATTCAAGCATTTTGTTTGCAAACAATATATAAAAAACCCATCAACAATGTAAAAAAAATAGCATTGTTATTTTGTTTTCTCACACACTATTTATTGATAGGAATAAAGTCAACAAATTGGCAAAAGAAAACCAAACCTACTGCTGGTTGGCTCTCATTCATATTTTTTGGCTTTTCCCCCAAAGTCCTCTACAAGAAACATATTAATCTCATATGCTGCTATAGAACAATACTGCTTTTAGCCTTGGTATCGATACTATCACTATTTAAATCAATCCGCCCAACCCTCGTGACAATAACGTGTTTTATATCCTCTTGCACTTGTGCACTTAGACCTTGTTTTACCCGCAAAAAGTTTTGTGTTGTGTTGTGAAATGTGGTGTAAAAGGGGCCTTAGTGAGGCATCCCCCTAATGACTGCTAATTCGGTTTAGGCCTACTGTCTGTCCTTTGAGCTCTCTCCAGCCAGTAAAAGTCAGTCCAATGTTGACCCATCTTATTTCTTTCTGTGTCTCCTTTTTTCTCGTTTCCTCTATTCTTCTGATAATGTCCTCTTGCACTTCTTTGTTAAATCAGCTATGTTGTGTTGTCAAAATGGCCTGTGTGTTGACATCCACTGGTTAGCCAGTAAGTAAAGCCAAATTTGCCTATGATGTCCTGAAGCATAAAGCAGCATGAGCAAAAGTTGGTAAATACTTTTTCTTAGCCTTTAGAGATGTGCCACTAGCTAGAAATGCAAAGTTTCAAGGTTGGAAAATGACACTGGGCCCTGGTTAGCTTTGCGATTTTTTAGAATTTAAGCATTTATTATTCACTCAGAGTAGGCTTCTTTGAATTATTTTTACAAAGTTTTTCATAAGAAAACGATTAGTTAGGAAACCACTCTGAGTCTTTGAACTGAGAGCACTCTGACTGCTGTACTACATGTAAGAAACTGATTGTTTATAGGTATTTAAAAGAAATGAAAAAGGAAAACTTCAGCTGTTTCGGCCTTGTTTAAAGGAGCTCATGGTAGATGAAGAGACAGATAAGGCCATTTTCAAATAAATTTTTCCACTTCTCAACTGGACCACCTAGCTTTAAGGCTCTTAAGAAGAACAGTGGTACAACCAAAGCCCTCTTTCCCATAAACAGGTCCTGATCAAGTGGCAACTATTGCAATCATTACGTTTCATTGTCAATATCCTTATGGCACAACATGAAATGGAAGCTATCCCATTGTGCAATAAGAACTTTATGACAGTAGGAAGAAAAGAGTTGCTTATTTTGACATTTTTAGCCTTTATCATAAAGTGAATGTACATCTTTGATTTGCCCCAGTACTTTCTATACCACGCAGACATCTGATGAAAGGTGTAATGCTTTATTGTCTTTAAATTGCTCCTAATGTTGTTGATTTTTGTTAAAATTTGATCTAAACTATGAAATAAACATTCATAGTTCCTTTTATTTCAAAACATATACTAACTATATACTTGATGACCAGTGTTCAAATATTAAAGGACTTTTTTTTTCATGTTTCAAATGAAGAATTGAATATTGGCACACATTTTCTTTAGCTCTTTTTTGGATTTGAGAGAATAAATGACATTAGACGTTTAATTATTAAAGACCAACAAATTTGCAGTATATATTGTACATTTATAGAAGAAGTTCATTTGGGGTACATCAAACTAATACATATACAGCGACTGTGTGAATCTGACATGCGCATAACCTTTCACACAGCTATGCCGCTGTCATAAACAGTGTGCCTCACCCTTGTCCTGGATAACCCCAGATCAGCTTATCGTGGCTTTGTTAATAGGGGTGAGAGATTTATTCTGAGGAACGGGGGAGGGCTTTCTTTCTGGGGGAATCCTTAGCTTTCAATACTTCACAAAATCCCCCCTGGCTACTCATGTTCCTGTCTGTGCCTCCAACAAGACACTGACCCCCTCCTGCTGTAACCCTTTAACACAACAGATTCCTCCACACTGGGTGCCATGTAGCCGAAAGGAAAAATCAGCAGATGGTGAAACATTTTCTGAGGGCATTTAAGGGAGCAGTTCCTAACATCATTTAACTGGCATCTCTAGTTTTCATTATATTTATTTAGCATTTCAACAGAATGATATATCAATGTTAAAATAAATGGGCTTTCTTGTACTATATTAATACAAAAATGCATTCACAGCTTAATCCTACAGCCATTGCCTGTACTTCTGCACCAACAGAAGGCGCCAAAAAACCTCACTAAGCTTATTAATGTGTCCTGGTTGCTCTCCAGTATGGGCTTGCTTGTTGCCATAGCAACCTGGACTTAGATATTGCTCAGTTAGACAGGGATGTTGCCGTAAACACGTATAAACGTCACTTTGTAACCCTGACCAGTTCTTGTTTGGCATCACAGCTTATCTCATTTCTCTGTATTAGTAATTACTCTGAAATGTTCTCAAGCAGACACCAAACATCAACATTTTGCTGTTCATCACCTGGCGCCTGCAGAAGTCAACAGGCGACAGTGCGCTCCATCTTAAGTGTGAATGTGTGTTAACACCCAGTCAAGCTGAAGGAAATCAAAGGACACTGAAAGATTGAGGAGGTCAGGTTTTCAGCTCTGCCAAGGGAATCAGTGTAAAACACTTTGCCATTAACTGCCATGGCAACAGGGCAGGCTACAATGAGAGAGAACATGAGATGTAGTATTAGATTTTGGGCATGTTCATATGTCAAAATCTGACACTTTTTCCCCACAAAATTGCAAATTTGTTTTTAATCAGTCTAGTGTATGAATACCATTGTATGTTTTTGTTGTTTGTGGTTTGAATTAAACTTTAGTTAAATATAATGGCAGAAATTAGTCTCATAGTCCGATTAGATCTGTCAGTTGCGCTTTGTTCAACAAAAGCTCCACACATAGATTACATAACAGCATCATACTCCTGGTCGCTTGCAACAGGGCATCCCAGCAAATTGCTGCCGACAGTCATTTGAGAATGTGAAGATCATATCATTACAGCATTGTCCTATCTCGGTATTGAAAGCCAAGGCTCTTAGAGCACAAGAAGCCAGGCAGTCTGCCAGAAACACTTACCATCCCGTCACCGGTTTTCACTGGCTTCACAGCTCATTGCACTGTGCACCCATCAGAACTTGGAGCTTTCGGAACCATAAGAGTGATTCCAGTGGGTTCAGCACAAGAATCACTTTTATTGATATAGTTTAAAGTTTAAAAAAAAAAAATCAAAAGATATGTCAATATAATTTCTTTTACCACAGATCATATATCTGTTTTGAGCAGCTTTCAATTACTTTGAGACAGATCTGTCACGTAACTCTTCCTGGATTACAATTATTTTTACTCTATCTGTCTATGTAATGCTAAGCTGTCCCAAGAAAGTAAGCACCAACATAATGCAGTTATGATATGAATGTATTATATAATTATGTAATTTATGTACATTGATTTGAATAACATGAATACAGTAAATGAAACTAAGTCATGTGAAAGTGTTCACATATGCAGTCTTTTTTTGTGCTTTAAAAATTAAACTATGTCATTCAAAGTATAATATTTAGCATTGCAAAAGGTTAAAGCGTGCATACTTTTAGTTGATTTGCTTTTTAAAAGCATTAAGTCATAAGTATCAGTCACACAACACGTATAATTTTTTCTGACTTTTATTGCTAAAGGATGAAAAATCCTTATCAATCAAATATCATTCTATTGCTGGGGGGCAGGGCTATGGCGTTGACAACATGGACACGTACATGTGATCAGGATGGAACTGGTGCAGGCTTCAAAATCCAAATTTGTAAACCTTTTTTTTAAAAAAAGAAAAGAAAAGAAAAGAAAAACAAAGTTTATCAGTTCGAACAATAAACGTCTTGTCTTGTTTGTGTATTTAATTAAATTTAAAAAGATTAGGGAATCATTGTATTTTGTAATTATTTATATTTTACACAACATAGAATTTCAGTTATTTATATTGATTTATAATGTTTTGGCATTGGATTGAACTTTAATGTGCTACCAATGTGCAAGAACGGTTTTCAACAAAAATCATCTTTAGCTTGTTTTCAGCTGCTTTACCAGCTGACTGGATTTGACTACCGGTATGTCAAGAAAGGTCAGATGAGCCTTTAAGTAAAAACCTGACATGCTGTTGCCGAGCAGCAGGGCTAATTGTTAGTCTGATATTGACATGAAGATGTGTTCAGGAGCAGATCAGCATTGAGTGAATATAAGTGCAGGAACTTGTAATGCCAACATTGTTTTGCATGGTGAAACATCTAACTGTGAGGACCTACCCCTGCTGAATGCCAATTCCTTTTAGAAAGTTTTTAAAGATTTGAATCACACATGCTGACCAATTTTGATGGTGTTACAATGGTGTTAGGATTTCCATAATATTTGGTAAGTAGACTGCCAGAATGGCAAAATTTACCCACAATGGCAAACTTTCTGTTGGGTTTACAACATCCCATAGAGGCTTGTTAATCTGTCCTGGTCTGCAGAGATTCTGTACCAAATTTCAGACTCATGAAATGTAGTAACAGGACTGCCAATATAGGTGGTGCTGTAGAGTAAATTTCACCTGAACATGCCAGAGCACTACAGAATACATACAACTTTCACATTCAGAGGGGGTACACCAACTTTGGTAAGTTGTAGGACATGTTCAGGCACCCAAAATGACAATTCATGAGACAGAATAATGATAATCATTTTAGGGAAAAAACAAGAATACATAGGAAGAATTATAATAAACATATGTATTTCAATAGGCCTTCACACCACCTTAGGTGCTTGAACATAAGTAATGAGACATACTTGTCAAAGAAAAGGTTTTATTTATTATAAACATAAAAGGATAAAGTAAAATTATAAGCATAGTCCTATGATTGGATTGTTTCATGTTCACTGTGTATTTTGTATGTATTATCAGCAATAAAGAAATAAGGCCAGTTGATATATATCCTGATACCCTGTACTTTTTATTCTTTTTAACATAGATCTATAGCTTTCTTGAAGTTCTGCTAATGAGGAAAATGCTTCCACCTACTGGACAAACCTCTCTAGTTTAGCCCATATAATTCTCATTAAAAGACCTCTTGGGGGAAGGTCAACAAAGTTGGAAAGATAAATGTCTCAAACTGTTTTATGGTGGTAAAGCACAATATTTCCTGTTCAGAATTAAAGTTCAGTATCTGTTAATAAATTTTTACATGAGTGCTCAAAATATGTACAATATAATGTAGATTAGTTATGAGTTTTGTTATAATCTGAAAAGTATGTGTCATGTGTAAAAAGCTTGATGCAGATTACTTGAAACAAAGGAATAGCTAAAGCTGGACGTCGATTTGTCCATATCCTGCAGCAGGCATAAATAATAAGAAACCTAATAGTGTAAAAAATAGCAAAAGTGACATTACACCTTCTTTTTCAACACAAAACAACTATGTAAGTGAAAAAGACTGGATATGTTGTGGTACATTCTTTTAATAAAAAATGTAACGTCAGAGTTATGCCACCACGGAAACTGAGGCATGATCGGTGTTGGCACAAGAGTCTGCAGCTTTGTGCACCAGGTGTCTCTTGAGTATGATTTATACCTTCCTCTGATGTGTGTTTATGTCAGGCTTGACCATCATCTGAGTACCTGTCACACTGGGTTTTTTTTTTATGTCCTTGGAGGCTGTAGAAGCCAGTGAAGGCCAAAGCTCTGGCTGCTCTTGATTGGAAAACTCTTACTCATAATGCTCAACAACTCCACTTATTCTGAAAAAGTAGAGTTAAAAACTTAAGTGCTGCAGGACATTGTTTATCTTTCAGTTTAGATTTCAGTTCTTACTACAATGTTTGTGTTTATATCTGATCTGTCAGGATAAACAGTTTTAGAAGAGAATATAACCATTTCTTTGTTGCCATGACAGAAATGTAACACTTATATTCCGCAGATACATGTGTCATAACAAATATTTGAATGCTGAAATGAAATATATTTAAGTTAGTCAATAGATTAACATTAAAGTTGAAAATAACCAGCTATCTTACCCACAATATATAAAATAGCAAAAACCTCTACTGCAACTCAGAGGGTTTACAGTGGATTGTTCCATTAGTCTTTATTGTCTTGTACAATTCTAACACATTTAAACCTTCTTGGTGTTTTTTTTCCTTTTGACACATGAAAGTTCTGAAAACACACAAACATCCCCGCTCACAGTCGACTTTATTTACTTTGATAAAAAGGAAGTCATGCCGTAAGCTTAAATGCATAATTTGGTGTATCATAAGTCACTCAAATGTCAGGCAGGTACCAGCTGAACATAAACATTCACAAATTAAATTTGTAGTTATTTTTCTTCTCCTACCTGCTGTATCTGGCTCCATTTGATCTGCTTGGGTAGGAGCCTTTATTATATGGATATAAATGCAATACACATTACAAACGAGACATTGACAGCAAAATATCTCTGCCACTGGGTTACCACTAGACAAAAATCTGAAAATGAAAAACATGATGCAAAATTAGAATACTGACTTGTTTATTGACAGCATTTGTTTCTTTTTTTTATCAAGTCAATCTCTCATATGTGCCTCATGTTTGACCAGTTTTTGTTGCTAGTATGGTTGAAAACGACCTTTGCATAAATGAGATTTTGAATCCAAGATTATGTCATTGGGAAATATTGTGCTAAAAAAAGAAAAGAGCCATAAAATATATGCTGCATGAGTAGACTAACTTTAAACCTTTAAATATAAATGTCTAGACATTTTACAAAGATGCAATTAGATTAGGGTGGCTTTTGCTAAATGTAATTACACCATCCACTGGGTTATCCACTTTGGTTGGTAGCTAAATACTGAATATTTTGAGGACATATAATCTTTTGGAAATATTTATTATTTATACATCTGAATGTATAGACATGAATATGTATCTGCACTCACTCTCAGTTTAAATAAATCAAAGATTTGGAGCACCTTCATATTTCTGTGCAAGCTAGTTTTGGTAACTTCCTTTAAGCTGCTCTAAGAAATGTACAAACCTAAAATGTTTCTGTCTTGGTAAAACAAAATAATTCGTGAAATCATATTTAGTTCTGCAAAAAGTCTAACTGTTTTGTCTGAGATAATTATAAGATGTTAGAGCTTGGTATTGTTCACCTTCCCAGCTGACCTTTCCTTTAGATATTTCCATGACAACAGACTCTTTGTTTCGGGCCTTTGGCTGGAAATATAAACAGTGGATGTATGCTGCCCTCTTGTGGACATTATGGTAACTGACCATCATAGAAGAAATTGATTTGTTTCCACGGGTCTCAATAAAACGTCATATACTTTTCCAAAAAGATAAGAAAAAATATATTTTTTAGTTATTTATAAAAATAACAATGACCAATCACTTATCACATGTTCACTAGCCACTTGAAGGATGATATGATTACATGTAATAATATAATAGAAATTAAATTTAACAATTGAAATATTTAGAAACAGCTCAATTTTATTAAATAAATCAGTATTTGATGCTGTAAAAGAAAAAAAGAACATGCTTTACTGGTGTATACACAATTTACCACAAAAAAAAAGACAAATAAATAAGCAATGACTGCACATTTTAAAACAACTTTTAATTATTCAGTAGTGCTTTAGGTACAAAAAGCAAAATACTCACTCGTGTTTATACAGTGTTTTTATATATGACATAATTGTTATTAAACTTTTTATTACATGAAGTGCATCACTCTCTTGTAGCTGTTTAAACTATTAAGGCATCTTTTAAACACTGAGATAAGAAAAAAAAGTAATATTGTTTGAATTATTACATAAAGCAAATTCATTTCAGGGAATCCTAAAACTCTGTTTTAGCAGCATCTTCCTTTACTTTCATTCATGTCCTTGCAGTGAATGGGCAAATCTGTGTTGAAAGCTATGCAAGCTGAGCACAGCTTGGTATTCCTAGTTGTCTGATTTATCAGTATTTGTATTCATTTTGAACCCCATTAGCTGTTGCAGTACAGCTATTAATTGCATCATGGGTAACATGAAAATTAGCAGGACACTGTAACATTTTTGTGACATATAGAGTACAAAAAAATCTCTTTATGTCCCATCTAAGTAACAGCTTGGTGATTCTGCATGTCATTGGTACTGCAGGTAGCTCTTGAGCCTGTTTGGCAGGGGAAGGTGCGATAGAAGATGGAGTCTGTCACGGCCGACATAGTTTCTGATGCACTGACGACACAACTGGCTCAGCAGTCGAGGTGTAGCTACAAAACACGATACAATGCAAATATATTTATCAAGTTATGCTAAAACTTTAATATAGGTAGCTCTGAAAAGCAAAACCAGAAATAACGTTTAAATATTATTTGTCCATTTATGTGTAGCTACATTAGACAAGGTCAGGGATCAAACTAAAAACCAAGCTGAGTCAATTCTTACCTTCGTAAAGAAGGAGAAAACCCTCTGTGATACTGCTGGGTGGAGCCACATCCACTGGCCTCTGAAACTCCGTGTTCCTGGCATTAATATCTGCACCAAAGTCCAGCAGCAGCTTCACTACAGCTGTGGAGTCTTTTTCTGCTGCTGCATGTAAAGGTGAATCCAAGGATCTGCCTTTCTGTACATTTGCACCTGTGTGGGGCACAGTGAGATTATCCATTTAAAGCACATATGGTACCGTTTAAAAGTACTTCTCAACTAAATCTAATGGTGAAGGGCGCCCAAACTTTAACTTTTATTCTATAATTAGAGATCATACAGGAATAATTTTACCGTTTACAGTTTAATCTCAGCATAAGATTTGTTTCAGAGGCTTTTGAAATCCTATAAGCCTGCATTCATTTCCTAATGCATCTGATAAATGTGTGTGTTTGTTCATGCATATTCATTTAGGACTTGTGTTTGTCTGTATAGATACATAAAGATCCACATAGAGCTGCTAGCTGACCTTCCCTCAGGAGTTTCCTGGCACACTCCAGCTCCTGGCAGGCGCAGGCAGTATATAGTGCTGTACCCAGGTGAGGAATGTCCATGTCCACATCTGCCCCCCAAGACACCAGGGCCTCAACGCAGCCATAATGACCTGCAAGTAATGAAGCATGAAGACAGCAATCAGTAAGTGACAATGTGAGATAATTCTCCAAGCTGTGTACCCCGGTCATGTTGAGATTTATTTTCCAAAGCTGTTTTTCACACTGCAGGTTCGTTAGGAAGGACGTTGGGGCACAGAAAAAGACACAAATACATGTTAAAAGATAATATCAAGTATAATTCATAATTTGAAGGTTAACTGAAGGGTGGAAATACTGGAAATCATCAGCTATAAGAGGCTGCCGCAGACTTTTTATTGGCTGAAAACCAAAGAAGATTTTATTAAAATGGATTGTAAATGTAATATGACTTTATAAAGACAGTTCTTGACCCCCTTACATTGGCCAGAAGCTCACTCTGAAGTGTGCAATATTTTGTCTTGATATACCTTTGCTGGTCGCTTCGTGTATCGGTGAAGGATGGTATACAAGGCTCTGGGGCTTTGCTCCATTTTCCAAAAGGATTTCAGTGCAAGCCACGCTGCCCACTGTACACGCATTGAACAGAGGGGTGACTCCATCAATTGTAGAAGCATTGACCTGTAAAAACATTTCCTTTTTTATTGTTATTTTTAGTCCTTGCTTAACCATGCACGTTGACTAATAGCAACAGCCAGAGGGAAGAGTTGAACAGGACCAACAGTTTAATCGCTCTGCAGTGACTGTAGATGGAGAGCAGCGTGTAGCTCATTTGTTATCCCCGCCCCGAGTTCCCCAACCATGGAAATTACATTTGACCTGTGCAGAATGGCAGCATTAAAGAGTTTGCAGGCCACTATGTGACTTACATTTGCTCCTGCATCAATGAGAGCTCTAGCACAAGCAACATGATCTCCAAGACAGGCTTCGTGAAGGGGCGTCACATGATCTATAGTCAGAACATTCACATTGTGACCCTGGAAAATAAGAAAGATCATACAACCACAGAGATTTATTGGAAACAGACATTTTAAGGAGCATTAAGCAACAGATGACCTGCTGGTCAAAACCACAAATTACCAGAACATTAGCAAAGCTTATCTCCTGCTGCAAAACAAACCGTTCCTGCTCAGTTTTGATTGTCACTAATTCACAAATTGAAGGGAATAATAAGTCTGCTAATTAAAGCTTCCAACTGAAGGCTGGTTAAGAGCTAATAAATCAACATGTGAAATTCTGTCATGATATCGCTGGTTTGACTTGAACAAGTTATATTTGGTTTGCAACACAGCACTCCCACTGTGCGCAGCGCAAGAGCCAAGTGGTTTTAATGGATTCCCATTCTGCTTCAGTTTAGGAATGCCGCTTCATCGTACATGCAAACAGATAACTCTTTAACCACTCCTCCGATGCTGTATATCCAATGGACAGTTTTACTGGTTAAATGTGATGGGTAGAATAACCTTGGACAAAAAAACAACATTTTCTTAATGATAGTCGCATGTTAAGTATTTTTTATCAGATGAAGACATTTGGCCTCCTCCTTTCAGTTACGGATTATAAAATCTATTGTAGAGTGGGGGGTGGGCCTAAATAAATCGTTAACCTGTCGCTTTGAAATATATTTGGATTAATGGCATTGTCAGACTGGATATTGCCAGTTGGCTCTCAAGCATAATATGAAACTAATTATGGTTGAAGTAGGTGAAAGACAAGTCAAATATGACTTTTTATCTTAATAAATATTCTGTGACAATAACTGCTCCTTGGAAGGAGAGAGAAAAAAGAAGCTGCAGGTAACTACTGCTAGCCCTGACTTATCCACCTTCTCTTTATTTGACACGGGATCGGCAAAGGCATTGAACCCAATTTAATGGCACAAGAGACAGTTTCAAAAGACTCCTTGCTCTGTGTGTAAATTTAGGGACACACATTAACCTCCTCTGAGATTGTGTTCTTTTCACCTGTAAAATGAGGGTCCTGAGGGCCAGGAGGCGTCCCTGACAGGCAGCATCGTGGAGAGGTGAGCGATCCGCCCAGGATCCTGTGATAGGAACAAGAATTTAGTACGTGCCATTTGTCATTTTTATTGTTTACTTGATTGTGTTATCTTGAAATCTCTACATTAATAAAAAAGAGCTGGGCAAGTGTAACTTTTTTCTTACATTACACACTCCCATCATGCTTTCGGGTCATACTTTCTGCAACTATGTGATGAACAGTGCTAAAATATCAGCACCAACAGACTCCATTTACAGAACAAAACTAATCCAATTTTCTTTTTTAAAAAATGACATATTTGTAGCCACTTGATCTGCAAATTTTCCTTCAGCCATCAAACACACCTGAGTCAATGTCCAGAATTACAGCTGATGCGTTCCACACCTTATCGTCTTTATTTTCTTCCTCCATTTTTACTTATCAATCAGAAACAGTAATACACCAAATGTTTTCTGTGAAAGTCGTGCTATTTTATTCATGCAGCATATTTTCTTTGACAGACACTGATCTGAAAGACAGATAAGAAGGGCCAGCTAGAGACATCAAAAAGATTTTTCCTAACAAGGAAGACCATATCTACAGGACCATGACTAATATCCCAAACGTCGCTAATTAGCATTCCTTTGAATGATAGCTTCAAATTATGTTGTTGTCGTGTCTCTCTCTTGCCCCAGAATGTGTCTTTGAACCGCTTGTCCCTGAGAATGTGGAGTGTTGTTTTGGTTGCTGTGTGAGTGTGACATAGCTGGGAATGGAAACTAGGGCAGGATGAGGGTGGGGGAGGGAAGAGAAGGATATCATGACTGTGTTCTATTAATACATTAGAGAGAAAGAGCTGCTGGGCCAATGGTGTCTTCATTTAATATTGAATGTACACTTCAGGATTTATAAGGAGCTATTAAGCATGAAATTAAAGACTGCGTCCATTAATATCTGCGGTAGCTTCTGTATTAATATGAATACAATCATGGTTTTTATGCATATTTGATAAAGAAAGCCATTTTACAGCTCATGTTTAAATACAGAATGTGTGTGTGTAAACTTACAGCACTTTGATTACCGAGATTAGCTTTTGCATCTAAGTTTAATTGCAAAGCTGAGGTCACTTTGTGTGTTCTATTACTGAAGTATTTTTGTGCCGAAAAATTGCTTTTATCATACAAATGGAAATACATCAAATGACATGGCCTTTTGAAATGAACTTGTTAAAGAAATAATAAGTTTTAAAATTCCAGTATGTTCTTCTCTGAGTACTCACTGTGTTGTTGGCCATAATCATAGAACTCTGCTGATATCCGGGCAGCTTCTTTACGGTTCCCACGCACTATATAGAAGTATGTAAGCAAGTTCAGAGAAATCTTAACAAAGAGCTTAAAGCAGAACAGTGCCAAGATGCTGAGGTAAACATTGGACAACTGGACTGTAAAGGGCTTGCTGGTGAGTTCCGCTGTTGGGTCTGACATTTCCTCTGGCACGTTACAAAAGAGCTTTGGTTATGATGAAGGCAGGATCAGATGCCACTCCAAAAAGCACAACAGTAGCCCACTTTTGATCCCAGTGAACTGAGTGGTTGGCTCGTCCTGAGAAAATGCAGGCTGGAAAAAAAAAATGCTCTGCAGCTGCTGCTGTGTCTGAGAGCAACTACTGTAATGTTATTATACACTGCATGTGGGTGTGGATGGTCACAGGTTAAATACATTTCCATCTACCTACTTCGTTGAGTAACAAACAACAACAAAATAATACAGTATTTCACAACTAGTATTAAACTGGGAATGAGATGTAATAAAAACATGACATTTTTATGTACATTTTAAGCAGGATTAATTGAGGCTGTGAAAGTTATTCGGGAGGGAGAAATTTAAACTCACTCTTGTAAAACTTTCTGATTATTTTCTGACATATATATATATATATATATATATATATATATATATATATATATATATATATATATATATATATATATATATATATATATATATATATAGCGCTACATATATATATATATATATATATATATATATATATATATATATATATATATATATATATATAAATATAAATATATATATATATATATATATATATATATATATATATATATATATATATATATATATATATATATATATATATATATATATATAGCGCTTCTGACTAGTAATTTAAGAGCATGAAAGTGTCAACTTAATTATAAAACTCCCATTTAATTACAGAAACTATTGTTTCATTCCGTTCCCTAACCCCCCCCCCCTCGCGACGCCCCTACTTTCCAAGGAACGCGTCCGCATTACCGCGCATGCGCGACACATGACTTGCCGTCTTTTCCGCGAACATTAAATGCTTCTTGCTTTCTGTATGAACTTCTACGCGTTTTCTCGCAAACGTTGCTGCACCAAATGGGTTGTTGTCAGTTGTTTGCAGTCATTTTATTTGCTGGTGGTACGCTCGTCTTCTGTCTGTCGAGCGGAAATGTGAGCTCGAGTGAAGTTCGCACCACATTAAATGACTCTGCAGTTGACTTCGAGTCCTTCAGAAAAAGATCTAATCCTAAATATGAAGTTAACAGCGAAACATTTGATCGTCATCTGAATTTTCAGGTAAGACAAGACAAAGAAGGCAAAGTGTGTGACAAGTTAAAGAGAATGAACCAAATTGAAATGTACACGTGAAAAAAACCAAAAACAAGGAAGGGTATGTCCGTTTAAGCCACGCCCACACATCTACTTGAAAACAGCAACTAAATGGTTACAGTTTGTGGGCTTATGTAACATTAGACATTGGTGTGCTGCGTTTGTTCATCGTGGTTGATATGATTAAATAAAAGAATGTTCTCTCTGTGTAACTGTTTTCTACCTCAATTAATGCACCTAAAATAAGCTGCAGGTGCATGGAGTATAGGAGAATTCAGCAATGAGGAGTATATTAACATATAAGCTGTGTAATGTTATTAAATGACAATAAATCAAAGACGAATGTAATCGTAAGTTCCCTTTGGGAAAACTTGCAGAACTTGCAAATCCACTAAATGCATAAAGTTGATATATTGTAAAAGATGCAATGAGACACATTGAACATCGTGTAACAACACATTGTTCTGCTGGGCAAAACTATCCTCCAGGTAGTCATGTAATTTATTAATTCCTTCAGCATTTTGATAAACTAGTCAAACCTCCTGCATGGCAACAGCACCCGCCAGAGGTGGTTTCCCCCTAAAGGACCGCATGGTGGGACTATAAAACTATCTCAGAAAAACAAACAGAACATAACACTGAGGCTCAGATGGTAACCTGGACTCTGAACAGCCCACATACTGATGGGTATAGGACGGGTATGGGATTTAAGTCCAATCCACAAAGCCTCATTTCACAGTCCAGAATTGTCAAAAGACCTATTGTAAAGGACCAATTGGACCTACTTTCCATAACAACTTCACGTGCTTTTCGTCCATGCCCTGACTAATCAGGGCTATTTTTTGGCATGAGGACTTATTAATAACAGGTTTATAATTATGTTATGGCTAATTTTTTCCCTGAGTTTCTGGACATTTTCTACTCAAATGTTCATATAATGAAAGTGAAAGAAGAACTGTGCAAGTAAAGAGTCCTGTGTTTATGAGTCCATTGTACAGTCAGTAATGTTATTAATTACAAACATTTTTAAAAGGTACTGCTTGTAATGCTTTGGCCTTATATTTCAGCGTTTACCTTTGTGCTTCACATTCTTGATAGTATTTTAATGATTTAATGCAAGAATTTCAACTTTAACCATTTATTCTGTAGGCTGGACTTTTCTACCGCTTTCTGCTGGCTTTCTAGTCAGTTTTAACTTGTGTCATTTGTGTTTTTGCAGAATGCTGCATTGCGACATATATACCTGAACTCATTTCCCACTGAGCCACAGTCTGCCAAGTATGGCATCAACCAGTTCTCTGGCCTCTCACAGAAGGAATTCAGGGGCAAGTGAATTTTTGTGTGTGTATTGTTAAAGAATGTAAGGAATTCCATGAGCTGTGTTTTTGTTAATAACCGCTGCTAAATGTTTTACCTGTTAACTAAATAGCTTAATCAGGTTTATTTAATTTTCCTTAATTTGTTCACTGAATTATTTGAAATTTAGCTAAATATGCTGATTGTTAGGGCACTCATGACATTGCTTATCTTCATCTTTTTTTTTTTATCCACAAATGACTTTGAAAGTGTATCTTTAATCACAGATCTCTACCTGCGAGCGTTCAGCGACAGAGCCCTTGTTTTCTCTGGACTGACCATAGAGGGGCTTCCGGCCAAATTTGACTGGAGGGACAAAGCAGTAGTGGCACCGGTCCAGAACCAACTAGCAGTAAGACTTATGCAGATAGATGAGAGATAAACCCATCTGCTAGTATAGTGAAACTACCATCAGTAGAAGTGAAAGACATTAATTTTGTCATTACATGACAATGTTCTGTCGGAAAACCTTTGGTCCAGGCATTCATGTGGACTTTACTTTAACATGTCGCATTTGCCCAAGCAATGTAAAAATCCAAGCTGAGTGCAACTCCTGCTTTCGTCCATGTGCATGGGTGGGGAAGGTGGTGCTTTATCTGAAAGTGGCTTTTAGTCTTTTATAAGGGAAAAACAGTTATTGAATATATGTGACTCACCGGCATAAACACAAAGAACACAGGTTTGAATTCTTATTATAAAGGAGCTCTATATTAAGTTGTGATATGAAATGAAAATAAATGTGTTAGACGCTCACACTTAATTTCTGCAATCTGGCTTCACTTCTCCATCTGCTTCTTCAATTTCTCTTTTCTTTTACCATTTCAAACACATGGGTAAGAGTTTTCTTACAGATGCAGGCATTTTCACATGTCAAGTTTATTTATTTATTTCTTAATATCCCAACTTTTGTGTGGGAAGTGCTGTATGTCTTTTTCACACCATTCTTTGCATAAAGTGCAATAATAAATGAGGCCTTCGGGATGCTCATCAGCTTACTGGTATAATGAGTTCAGTAGCTTCTCATTTTTTGTTAGGATGAAAATGTATTTTGCCCAGTGATAGATTTTTGCAATATTACTTCAGTACAGAAAATAAATGACATGAAATCACAGGAAAAGGTTTCATGATGCCACACAGTACGAAACAGCATTTAACAGCATCTTGGGTTTTGATTGTCTTGACTAGGAGTGATGCCAGATTTATGGCATGCACAGAGAAAATTCCACCCTCAGTAGATCAATTTCAGTCATCTAGTGTTCAACTAAAGGTCAAACATTCAACTGAAGTAGTAATGAACAGAAAATATCTTTAAGTGGAAGGGGACTTCAATGGTTATGGAAAAACAATGAGCTCGGGGAGCAGAATGGACCAGGGATCCAAAAGGGAGAGGGTTAGTAAGATAGAGTTGTTGCTTTTCCTTTGTAAGGGCTCACTTTGTGCCCTTTTTGTCCTTTATCTCTTTAGTAAGTCAGTTTGCTGCGGGGGATGATATTTTCCCTGCAAAACTCTTATCCTAAGGGAGTGAAATAACCTATACAAGGAAATGCTGCATGATAACATAGTTTATACAGTGTTTTATTCTCTTGAATTCTGGGAAAAGTTTAGCGCTCTGGGGAGAGGCTGTAATTGAACATACACCAACCACACAGCTTTGCTGCAGTTTATCTGCCCAGATTTCTTATTGTCTGGTTCTGTCTGTGAATCGGCTTGGGCTGAGTTCCCACTGCAGATAGATGGATAAAAAAAATAAAAAAAAATCGAATAGCATCCAAAAAAACACAAACTATCAAGCCACTTGCATCTGAAAAATTCTTGATTTGTTTTTTTTTTTCTTTATTTGCACTTCAGCTCTTTAAAATGTGCAAAGATTAACTTTACATTGTGAATGCTCAACCAGTACTTGCCTACAATCTGGGCAGTAATGACTGATTTTCATTTCTGGATGTGTGTGTGTGTGTTTGTATGTGTGTTTGGATTGGAAATAGACTTCTCTTTTCTTTTCTTGTCTTGTTTTCTCTTCTCTCAGTTTATAAACAGAGATAAATATGACACACTGCCTGTTGCTCTTTTCAGTAAAAACGTCATCTGATATACACTGATGCCGGAGTTGACAGTGACATGCATGAACTAAGGCAGGAATAACAGGATTTACATCAAATATGTTTCTGTCAGTAGATGGCAGCAGAAAGCAATTAGTCAGAATTTATTCAGCCATGTCGGATCAGTGAGTCCATGCCTTAGAAATGGCATCTAGGTCAGAGAGGACACTGGATCACAATATGTTTCAATGTCAAAGGTTTATTTCTAATTGGAACTTCACTTTCATAAAATCTTTATTTTTTATCTGCATTTTGAGCCGCTTTTTTTTTTTTTTTTTTTTTTAAATGGGTTGAGTGATGTGGAATTAATTTGTTCAGCAAGGTTGCATGAAAGCAGATGACTCATTTTTACAGTGGTAGAAATAAAGCTTCATCCTCTTATTAACACTTATTATAAAACAGATTTAGATACAGCAAGTTGCAAGTCATCATTCCCTGGATTAAGACCTTTTTTTAAAAAAAATGTTTAATTTTATTTGCAGTGTGGGAGCTGTTGGGCATTTAGTGTGGTCGGTGCTATACAGTCAGTCTGCGCTATCAAAGGCTCACAGCTGGAGCAGCTCAGTGTGCAGCAAGTTCTGGACTGCTCCTTCACAAATGAGGGCTGCAATGGAGGCTCTCCATCCCAGACTCTGGCATGGTTAAAACAGGTAAATTGATATTTTTATATAACAGGCTTGCAGGTCTTACTTCCAAGATGATTACAAACCGGAACTCAGCTTTAGCTCCGTATGCTTGATATGCATTAAAAATATATCAAATTATTTGTGTCTGTAAAGCAGCTGCAGGAGTAAATGATAGTAAGCGGAGTGAGATTGCTTTTCACATATGAATTACAAAGTGGGTATGTTGTATTCTGATAACAAACTGACTTATTTTATTTTCCATTTAGACCAGAGTGAAACTGGTGACTCAGTCAGAGTATCCATACAAGGCCAAAACGGGAATCTGCCAATTCTTTTCCCAGTCGCATGATGGTGTTGTAGTGAAGAATTTCACTGTGCATAACTTCAGGTAAAAGACACATTTTACAAGTTATTTATGAGAAAATTGCTGCTGCATTCAAATAAAATGATATAAAGTTAAAATGTCATTTTCTTAGAGAATCAAGGACAGAAAAAAAAGGGGACGTGGCACGAGTCCTTTCCAATGACAGTGTTTTCTTTAGTTCAGTAGAATAAAGTTTTTTGACTCTGGGTTAGCTGTTTCAACCCATAGGTTACTTTAATTTAATCACAAAATCAATTATCCTTCATTTAAGCTTGAACAAAACCACAGTTTTCCATTCTGTTGTTTTTATTACCTCAGTGGACATGAGATGACTAATTCCACTCTATTGATTTTTAATCTTGTGTAACACTGGATTAGCTTTGCACCAATCATAACTCCCAATAGGATGCAATTATTTCAATAGAGACAACTATCTCCTCTTTGTACCTTCTCCCTTTAATCAAGAGTATATTGAGGAAGTTTCTTCTGGCTGGTTGAATTGCAGAGTAGACATGCAGAGAGGTGGGGAATCGTAATGTGTATCTGCGGCAGAAGATTTCCTCACCTCTTATTCAAATGGGATAACTCTTACAAACACGCCATGTCTGAACATTATGTAACCTAAAATGTAGCTGTACATGTCTGAACCAGATTTGGATTCAGAATATGAGGGTGAACAGGGAGTCTCTGTTGGTAAATATACTTTTAACCAGCCATTCTGCAACTTTATGGCATATGTTGTGTTTCAGTTTCCCACTGTTCTGTATGTACCCTCACCATCCACTTTGTTAAATACACCATGTTAGTACCGGGCTGCACCCTCTTTTGCACATCACTGATGACAATTGCTAGTTCCACAACATCCCAAAGGTGCCCTTTGGGATTGAGACCTTGTGAACTTCAAAGTGTGAACCTATCATCATTTTCAAGAATGACAATGAGATGATTTTTAGTTTTGTGACGTGAAGCAATATCCTGCTGGAAGTAGCCATATGAAAATGGGTCATAGCCTTAGTTGAAATCAAGACTCATCAGACCAGGCAACATTTTTCCAATATTCTGTCGTCCAGTTAAATTGAGAGTGCAAACTGTAACCTTAGATTCCTGCTCTTAGCTGGCAGAAGAGACACCTGCTGTAGTCTATGATGACCAAAGTTCTTTGTTGGAGATATTGGCGTTACTAGAGCTTCAAAGTTTGGTCATTTTATAACCTAATATGACATTTTTATGCCTTTCTTTTAATATTACTTGCATTATAGCTGTTTTTACTATGGTGTAACATAAATGCTACATCCCCCTTAATCACATGATTCCAGTAAGATTTTTTTTCTGACTGATTAACAACTCCTGTATGTATTTAAGTCATCAAGAAACACAAGGCTCCAAGAGTTATTCAATACTTTTATAACTTTCGAGTACTTTGGAGCAGGACCCCAGACAATCTAAGCCTCTTTGACTTTGGACTTAATCCAGAGAAAAAAAAAAAGACCCACCAAGATGCAGCAAAACTACTCAGCAACATAAGGGCTGTCTGCTTGGTTGTAAGTCTGCATGTAGTAGTCGTCTCATGTGCAAAGAGGAAGAATAAATGACTTGCCAGGGCAATGGGAGGATGAGTGATAGCCATGGCCCAGTGCCGAGTGGTTTGTGATGCCACCAGCTGGCCTGCTCTTCCATCCAGACAAAGATCCTCATAAGCCTGCGCTTAGTAGGACACAGCCGTGGCCAGCTGCAAAAGGGAGAGTTCAAGTGTTTCACTCAAGAGAAGGTTTGATCTATGACTGCAGGACCTGGTAGATGACCTGGATAACGGATCTTCGTTCTGAAGAAAAAAAAAAAAAAAACTTGGAAAAACTAATAACGAGTACTAAAGCTGTGAGTTGAGGGAAAAAAAGAAGAAAAAAGGATAAATATTAAGAACAACATAAATGTGCATCTTTTCAGTTGGTCTGGTCTGTGATGCAACAAAGAGTCTTTCACGTTCTACCTCGCTCCCAGTTACAAAAACCATCATGTGCACATGGGGACCGATGACACTGTGAAGAAACAATCAGAATTTCTGAAATGAGTTTTTATTGATCTATTGAACACGTTCTGCTTGTTTAATATTGTGGTGTTTAATGGCAGCCTTCGACTACCAGTAAGAAAGGGTAGTCAGCACGCTGCACTTTTACCTTAAATGTACTTTCCACAGACATCTTTTTTTAGGAACTTTTTGCTGGCATCATAAACATCTTTATGGACTTAACTTTGAAGTAAGGTAGTTCCTTTTCTTGTTTGTTCTTGCATCACTTATCTTTTGTTCTTGTCAAGGACAGGAAAACTCAAAAACAGCATCGAAGCAAAACAGGATGCATTAGAAACCTTTTTCCCAAATGTGTTGCACACTTGATGATTTAACATGACATGAAATGCGTCCCGACTTTAGTTTTTTCTCTTGTACATTTCATCAATTAGTCTCTATAGTTGTAGCCATGTTTTTATTGTGCTTTATGATGAATTTATGCTACTACTATTGTGTATGTTTATTTACTACTCTACTACTGTTGTGTGTATTCCGTTTGCATCATCATGAGCCATTTGACCTAATCTAATTCTCCTGTACTTTCATTTATGCCACTGTTTGTCTCAGAAGAATGCCTGAATGTTTTTTTATTGCCATTTTCTTTGCACTTTGAGTTGCCGGTTTGTTAAATGTGCCATAGATACTGGCTTGGCTTGTTAACTACAACTTGAAAGTAAATCAAAGTAAATGTAAATGTCAATTTCATGCTGCTACTCGATTTGCTGGTGTACCCTTTTCAACAATCAACCAAGCATGAAAATGTCCCTTTTTGACCTGCCCTGTCTTCTGGAATTGGATGCCTCTGCGAGGAGGATTCCCGTCAGGGGGTCAGGTCTTTACTGATGCACAGCAGGAGACAAACATGATCATAAAGTTCGAATGGCTTTTCTGTATTTTTCAGCACAGTCACAGGCTTCGTAGACTGTATGTAATGAGCCTAGCAGAGGAGAGCATCGCAGATGCCCCCAGTGGGAATCATTTAACAAGAGGACAGGAAAGGGGTGACAGAGGGGGAGCAGCGTATATATGGCATAAAAAGAAGAACCAGAAAGACATGCAATGCTTGTTCAAAGCAAATATTCTAATGAGGAGAAATGCAGAGGACAGATTTCAAATTTTGAGAAAATATAGTGAGAAAAAAGCTAATTGTGAAATGTCAAAATCTTTAAATCTTTTAGAATGGAGCCTCTGACTTTGCTGCATTCTGTACTTGAAAAGGCTTCCTCAATCACAAAGCCAAACAACCAACCTCAAGGGGGGGATGTTTATTTTTCCCCAGTGGTCAAGAAGAAGCAATGATGGGTCAGCTAGTGGAGCATGGTCCTTTGGTTGCTGTTGTGGATGCTGTCAGCTGGCAGGATTACCTGGGAGGCATCATCCAGCACCACTGCTCCAGCCAATGGTCTAACCACGCTGTTCTGGTTGTTGGATACGACACTGCTGGTACACGCTGCCTCTACAATACCATGAGAAGAAATCATAACTCAGGAAAGAAGGAATTTTATATTTTACCTTAGCTAAACCTACATGTTTTTAATCCTTTTACTTAGTTTTATTTGTTTTTCTGTTTTATGTTGTTTTAAGTATTTGTGTTTAATTGTATGCACTTTGTGAGTTTTATCTTGAAAGGTGCTCTATAAATAAACATTTGCTAATGTTTTAGCACAATGAAGTATACAAGGAACCATTAAAGTGATTTAAAATAGGAATATGCTCGCCTTAATCTCATTTTCCAAGAAAAGTGTAAACATGTAAATGTAAACAAGGCAAAAATACGAAGAACGTATTTTATAACAGATAATTTTATGGTAATAGTACTAGCGATTTTTGGATGTTTCCGGGGAAACCTAGCACATCCTTATTTCATATTTTTAAATATAAATTAACGTGCCTTAGTGCGCAACTGCATAATGTCATTTAGAGGGGAAAAAAAAGATTTGCAGCAGATTACTCAGTTGGTGTGTGTAATTTAGTATTTTTTGTACTTCACCCAGTTGCTTAATACTGTTTGCCACCTTTGTACCTTAGGTCGTATTTGTTTAGATGGTTACAGAATGTTTTTAAGCTTCGTAATACTTGAACTGCAATAAACACACAAACAACCCTGTGGACACTGTATGCCCAGCTAAAAAAAATGTGTTTTTCTGTTCCAGGTGAAATTCCATACTGGATTGTGCAGAACTCCTGGGGAACTTCATGGGGGAACGAGGGTTATGTTTATATAAAAATTGGTGGCAACATTTGCGGTAAGTTCATTATCTCATGTCAACGCTTTGCTTTGGTGCATTTGTACTATTGTCTGTGGGGGATTAATTATGTTCCTGTCTCTGGCTTCTCCTCAGGTGTTGCAGATTCTGTGGCTGCTGTTTTTCTTTGACAAAAGTTTGTAAATTATAATCAGTCACTGTATGGGCTTGTGTGATGCATTGTATGTGGGTGTTTACCAGTGCCAAATGGAAATCAGTCACCCACGTTCTTTTGTTGTCACTTTTGATAATGTTTTTTATTAAACGTTACCGTTTCGTATATCCAAAGCAAAATAAATCACTTCATATGTTTGCAAATGTTAGATTATAACAGAGCAACAGAACACTCACTGTACAAAATATGTATCTTATTAAATACATAAAATAGATAAATGTTGTGAGTAATACAACTCATAAATTCCTCTATACAAAAAAAAAAAAAAATCACATTAATTACTGCATAAATACATAATAAAATTATTTAGCATCATATAGAATACTATACAAAATATATCTATAACAGCTACATCCCCATTAATATGTACACATTTTATGGCTTATTTTTGATAGTGTGATATTCATGTGCAAATAGTTCAGTTTTAGATTTTGAGGTTTCATAATATATGTACACTTTTTCACTTAGCCTCACCTCAGGGGTCTAAAATGACCCCCTTTGACTTCCTTGACATGAAGTAAGTTGCATTTATGTAAAAGTCCACCAGTGTTGTCCCAGCACGTAAAGTCCCGCTGATCCGTTTGCCTGCAGGTCAGTCAATGTTCATTTCCATCATTTTATTGAGAGCACATCTAAGCAGTTCTTATCAAAGAGCCATATCTGCAGGACTTTGTGACCTACAGAGCAGATTATAGTCAAATCTCTTGATTTAATGTCATGATCTTTTTTCTGCCAGTATAACACTGACTCTGCAGTCTGATTTGTCTATGTAAATTATTCTGTGGTTTCCATTGCTTATACAAGCAAATTATGATTTTACTAGTTTTGTTTTTATGTTGTATTTTGAATATGCTTTTTTTTATTCTTTTTATATGTATTTTAAGACATGTTGCTAACATCTTAATCAGTTCGCCTTTGAAAAAGTGATATTGATCTCAGTAGGACTTTTAAACCTGGTTAAATAAAGTTTTGTAAAAAAAAAAAAAAAAAAAGTCAAATCAATATCATGTCTAACTGGCAAAACATTTCCTTTGAAATCCTCTACATGATTTGTGGTGCTTGAGTAAAGTAGAATATGTTTAAACTTCCCTTATTCATTAGAAATTAAGCAAAGTATAGGCTCTCTCAGGTACTTTGAGATGATGTACTGTGTTATCTTTATCTTGACTAATCAAATCATCTGTTTTTGATAACCTGCTATTACAGACAGATGAAACACAGTCTAGTCCGAGTCTTCACTGCTGCAGTACGAGCTGTCCCAGCACTCCGCCATGTACAGGAAGGTGTGAACGTTGGGATTCAGCTTGGGCACCCAGCTCCGAGGAACCAGGAAAGTTGCCAGGTTGAAGAGATCCACAAACACTTTGTAGCGATCGCTAAATGGACAAAAAATCATGTAGTTGTAAATTTTGAGTTACATCATGTGCTTAAACATTTTTTTCAAGGATTCTAGATTCCTGCACTAAACGTAGTTACAGTGGGCAAGGACGGGGAATTTTTTTTCTTTTTATTTGGATTGGAATTTCCTTTAAACCAGCTTTAAAGCTTTACGGGTTTAATAAAGATAAGAAGGGTACCACTGTCCCACAACCGTATCTAAATTAACTCTGAAGGTTTTCAATGGAGATAACTGAGATAAAATTTGACATCATACAATACCTGACAGTAGATCTCAGGTACTGGTAGCCAGATGAACCCCCTGTGCCTGCCTTGCTGCCAATCATACGATGCACCATGCACACATGGTTGTCTAGAAAAGAAAGGCTTAGGATCAAAACGTTGGCGATGTAAGCAGTATTTTGGCTTCACATGAGCTGTGTGCTGCTTAAATGTAAGTGAGATAAAAGTCATGATTTAACTCGTGGGACTCCCCAGTTTGCCCAGCTCAGCCTTGAGGCCAGCTTCAAGCATTTCCTAAACAATTACATGCAGCCACTAAAAGTGATGCTGAAATACTCACATCTCCATTTTGTCATGAGGGTGTCTATGTCCATGAGGTATGTGAGCAGCTGGAAGGGAACTTGGAACCTAGGCTCCTCCCTAAAGACGAAGGGAAGATTTTATGTTTTACACTTGATGCTTTTTGAAATTTTTAATCACTGTAAAATGAGAGCACCTGTCACCTGTTCACTACCGGGCGCCCAGCATTTTTTTTATACTAATTATCACTTTCCAGTAACTGTCACATGACTTTGCTGGCTCTGTTGCAGCCTTAATGAGTCTCCTGCGAAATTCTGTCCTTATTACATATGTTTTGTTTACAAAACGAGCAACCGCATCTTTAGGTAAGAGCGGCTTTCTCAGACCGCCCTTATACTTGCTGTAGGTGTCATAAATTTAATGCCGCTGGGTTTTACAGCAGAGCTTCATGTGTACATTTTAAATGGAAAGAATTAATGAGTCCTGCACCTGGAATTTGCACTGATGTGTTTTTAAGCTTAATGTCCCTCCGGTGATGCCTGCTCCTCTTGTGTAAAAACGTATTATTGCTGTGGTAAACAGCAATAAAGCTGAAGTGTTGGTGCATCGTACCTGTAGAAGTATATCATCAGGGCACCTTGTAAAGCCTTGTAAGAGAGGCGCCTCTCACCTAGTTAGTAGAAATATAAAAATGTTTACTACGAGAACAACAGGACTTGTCTTTATTTGTTCAGTTTTATGAGCTAGAAGTTCACCAGATAGAAGTTTTGAGTAAGTTCTAAACAAACACAAAAGCGTCACTGACAATTGCAACATCTGATTGAACGGTTACCTTTGCTGACCAAGTGGTTGTGACGCTTTTCATCAAACAGAGATGTGAAGAGCTCTCTCTGTTTGACCAGCTCAGCCATCAGCTCCTCCTTCTCTTCAGAGTCTGACATTTTCTTTAAAAGTAAACAATGCCCGCAAACAAAAAATACAGCTTCTGTCAATCATCAGTGCACTCCAGGGGAAGAGAAGAAAGTTTGCTCTGAATACTGGAGTTGTTCCTTACCTCAATTTTCTCCTCCTCCAGATTCAACCCATCAAATATATTGATTTCAAGCCTAGCCCAGAAATTGAATCCATCCACCTCTAAGCCAGGAGTTCTCTCCAGCCACTCCTGAAAGAAAAATACATGGCTTATTGGCATTTATATTCTGGTTAGTAGCACATAAGCCTCTCCAGGGACGTACAACAAAACAGCAAAGCAGATGTGAGCAGAGAAAAGTATCCCTGTGTTAATTATGTGAATGACTAAGTCCTATACCTCCACCAGTTTAAGGAGTGGTGCCTCCTTTTCAGTGGCGAGCAGCATCTCACTGTCATGGCCCTTAAAATTGTCCCTGTAGTGACGTCTGTTGTATGGGACCCTCAGGTTTTCTGGCACTCCGATTTTGTTCTCCAGGATCCGAAACTGGAGGCTTTGGAAGCCAGAGGCTGGAGACAGGTATTCTCTGTACACACAAATACAAGTAAGCATATGTGCACCCCCATTCGGCTGGAGCACACCGTCTCCAAGAAGTGCATCTTATAAAAATTTTACAGCTGAAGAAGAGAGGGCCACAAGTTATTTATAAGTTTACCTAAAGTCAAAAAAGTCCAAGGCTGTCATTGTTTCCAAAACTGCAAACTGGTCAACCAAGAGTCTGAAAATCATTACAATCCTGTGTATACGAGTGTTGACTTTCAGCATGTTGCGCTCATCTCGAACCTGAAGAATTAGAAGATGTTAAAGAAATGGCTGTCTATTAAATCATATGTGAAGTTTTTAAAAGTGTAATTGTTAAATTGTGTTGGTTTTTTTTGTTTGTTTTATTTTGTTTTTTAGAAGAGGTATTATTATGTGTCTCCTCCCCTCTAAAAAAAGAACTTTGGGTCACTTTCAGTGTGTTTCTTTCTGACAGGAGAAATAAATAAATACTTTTCTGGAGCTCCCGAACTGCCTGGGTGACGAGCAGAATTTCAAGTTTTTTCTGACTAAACTCCAACAGCGTTGCGTTCAACTTAAATTTCAGTACATGCACGGAGAGAACAAACTATTCTATAGGTGATAAACCCCAAACCCATTTAGATCTCAAGTTCTCTCTAAGCATGGTAATGGCAATATACAGTACATATGTGTTGAATCAGGTTTTAAAGGGTCAGTACTGATGGTGTGCTAACTAAAATCTGAATGAAGCAATACAAAACGATGTTTTAAATAGACTTACGTGTCCACCGATAAAGATCTCTCGCACTGAATCAAGTTCAAACAAAATCTGTTTGAACCACAGTTCATAGGCTGAAATAAAAAACACAAAAAGAAACTGTCATTATGTCACACAATGAACACAAACATCAATAAGCAATTAAACTGAACTGTTCATCTGTTTGTGTAAGGTTGAGGTCACAATCTGCTTTCAAGACTCAAACAATATTTGTGTTATTTTACCTTGATGGGTGACGATGAAGAGATGCTCATCATGGATCTTATTGCCTTTCAGTTCACTTTGCAGTACCTGGGCTGTGACTATTTTGTCGAGCTGAGGTTTGGAGAGAAAATGGGAAAAAAATGCACATTCCAGATCTCATCTTTATTTTGTAAATAAAAAGAAAAAAAAAGGGAAAATAGCCAGTTACTAAAATGGTGCATAAGTCAGGTTGTGTCCTCTACCTGCAGGTAGTCGCCGTAGATGATTCCTCCTTTACTGGCCTTGTTAACCCCTACCTGTGAGGCATCGTCATCTTCTTCTACGGGAGGTTTATTTTTGAATAACCTGCATTACAAAGAAACAGGCTTTTGTTATCTGCTTTCTATTAGTGGGATTGGTAATAGAAGAGCTTTTGCATTTAATCAGTGTAGGAAAAATTGAAACTAAAATTCTTGAGAGCCACCATCAAGTAAGATGAGATTTTCACGTACAAATGCCTCTTCTCAAAGTACGGACATCCACTCATGACTAGTCCAGTTCAGTTGCAACAGAGATGTCTTCTTCCTCGGCTTATATTTACTAAAACTGTCTTCAACACAATCCAGGTTTTTAAGGACTTGTCTTGTCCAATCAGTCACAGGCATACAGTCACTATCCGGCCCGCCTCTGTTTGTCCCATGCAGCCTCTTTTTACCTTTAGCCACCGTTACTTTCTGGAGTTTGACCTGCTAAACGGTCAAAGTTTTTGTTTTTTTTTTCTTTTTCAAATTAAAAAAATCTGAAATGAAACAACAAATACGCAGTTATGTTCTTGAACTGGTATTTGCATTATATGTCCTCACTAATGTAAAGTTATAAATTGGAAATATAGGACTGGATCGTTTTAGAGTCTTTAACCAGAATTTCATCAGAAAACATTTGGTCATATTCGCAACGCGGTCATAGGGTATCATCATTTTTTGCTGTTATGGCTGTAATGTATGTAACAAGCTGAAGACACTTACATAAGTGACATGAGGGCACTTTTTTTTTTACGTACAGTACCAGTTAAAATTTTGGACACATCTTCCCATTAGATTTATTGGGAAAATTTGTCCAAACTTTTGATTTGTAAGATCAACAATATGTTTTTTTCATTAAGTAATTTTTTTCATAAAGTCTTATTTCACTATAAAGTCCTGTTCGCATATATTTTCAAATTTTGTTTTAACCTTTCCATGAACATATGCCTGTGCTTTCTGGAAATCACTGTAGCTGCTGCATGGGTCATCGCACTCCTCTGTAAATATTTTCTTTTCGGTTAATATTTTATTTAGCTCATTGCTAGTGATGTGTAGTTCCAAGGTCATACTGCTAATGGTGCATAATGTGCTTTTTAAACAGATAATTGAGGGTTGTTTTTTTTTTTTCTTTCTTTCCAAGCTTGCTAAATGTGCTCCATCTACCTGAAAGCAAGAGTGTTTTTCTCTTAAGAGCTTGTTGGGAGCTGAAAATGCCACTCTCTTTGGGCCTGTCAGGTGCCATACAAAGTTCGTGGGAGTTATTTGTTTTCAGGCACACTTGGCAAGTTTATTTGAACGTAATGCCAGGCTTATTGCTGTCCACCAACTGAGCCACAGCATTAAAAGACAGCCAGTTACAACAGGCAGATTCCTTTTGAAGAGCGGTCATGTCAGTTTCATCAGTAAAACAAAAAATGAAGAATTCACAGTCCACTCTGTAAATCTCTCAGATCATTAGCTTTGTTTTTCTCTTTGTGGAATTATCAAGTGGAGTCCCATCAGTATGAGCAATGGTCCTAAGAAGATCAGAGGGATGATAACAAGCAGCTATTTTTGAATTGGGACAAGGTACGAGCCTAGCATGTATGAGCCGCAGCAGCTCCAAAATGCTTTGTTCTTGTTCCCATTTAGCGTGGATGAATAAGACTAGTAGAGAGCGCTGCACTGGATGAGATCCTTCAGATGACATGAAAGTACCGCTGTAGATTTTCCAAGATTTAACAAACCTGTCTGTCTCCCCAATAGGACGCATGTGCCATTGTGCGTCATCTCCAAGGTCTGAGTAAGTCACTGATTAAAAGAAGGGATATGGCTTGTTTTTGTTCTTACTACCATGGAACTCCCCCGCATGACAGTTTAGCAGTGTAGCCATCCACGCCTCCTTGTCCTTGAACCCTGCAGTCAAACTTTCCTGCTGTGGGTGTGTTTTCATCAATGTCTGCATTGCCATCGGCTACACCTTTATACGTTACATCATTTTTAGTTCTAAGTGCGTCATTTTAAACATAAATGTAGTGAAATATTGTTAAAACATATTATCATCATCATAGGATACACCTTTCTGATAAGAAACACCAAAGATTTGACAACAAAATATTTTTATGTTTGCAAAAAATGTGTCTTTAGTACAACAGTGTGTACTTATTTTAGATTTTTCATTTCCTTGAGTAATTTAACATATGTTTATTCATTGTACTATTTAAATTTAGCCAGATGGAGTAACATGAAATAATAAAACATTGTTTAGTGGTGCACAAACAGTAAAAATAAAGGAAATTAACTAAGATTGGGGGGGGGGGAGAGATTTTTATATGAGCATTTGCAATGTCAAAGTAAAGTAGTATACAAGCTGTTTTCTTTTGTGTCCACGAGAGAAGATTTCAGAGCTGCTTTTGTTTAATAAATGAAATGACCATTGTGTGATCACAAGTGAACAGATCCATCTGAATATCTGGTGTTTACACAATGTGTCTGTGTGTGGGAAATTATTTTGTCACTTCTGTGGAAAACACTGGCAAATAAATACAAGAGCATCTATCACAGTAAAATAACTTCTTTTTTATTTCTAAGTAAGAAAAGTGAAAGTTGAGTAGGAAATATTGGATAAATTAAGAGTGATTTTGGTTTCTATTCAAGCTCTATAAAATTAATTTTTATCTGCAGGACTGGTTGCCACAGAGAGAGTCCACAAGCTGTAAGTTGAAGGTGAGTTCCTCAGTGGGAAACATATCAAAACATATGAGATGCACTAAGCTGCACGTAACATAGTTTTTTATATGCTCTGCCATAACAACCTAAATCTAATGTGCTTCTTTTTACTTGTCAATTTAAAACTCTACACCTTATTTTGTTAACTGTAACAATTAAAGAGCTCATCTCTTGACTATTTCATAGGCTCATAATTCTCTAATAAGCCTGATTGGTGCTCTCGATGTTATATCTTTTTTTTAATTAATAATTGCTGCATTACTGTATATTCACCTTTGTTTTAAAAGTCTGCAGCTTCCCCTATGCCAGGTTCTATGTCTTAAAATCTGCATTTGTACAAAATTCAGAGCATAAAGTCTCAGCAGTCATTTTTAATCCACAGGCCTAAACAAATTAAATGTGTATGGATGCACAATTTGTAGATGTTTCACTATAGTACCAACACATGTTGAACAAGAAGTAACTGTGCAACCCCAAAAGTTAAAATCACTTTCCAGAATAGAATCAACCATAAAAAAAAATGCATGTATATGATCTATAGCTTCCTTTTAAGTCCTACAATGGGTCTAAGAAGATGGAACAACTTGTAAAATAATTTAACGTTTGGTAACCTGATTCCATGTGGCTACCTTAATCTAAAAAAAAACAAAGCAAAAGCAAAAAAAGGTTTGATTGAAGTATACATGCTTGATCGTGCCCCCCACCCCCATTCAGTTGCTGTGATGTGGTTATTGCACAATACTTTGGGTTCTTTGATGTTCTTGCAAAGTTGTCCTATCTCTTTTATAAAAGCCTTTGAAGTAGGTCTAGTTGGAGCATAGCGTTATACCACACTGTCTCTTTGGCAGTACTTAAGAGTGGTCAGATACTGCAGCATTACTGTAGTTCATTTTAATAATACTTGCTTAACTATTCCATTTGATGTCTCTTTAGATTTACCTGGAGAATCTAGAAGTAATTGTTTAGCTCTGAACATCTCGTTAACTAATCACAAGAATTGTTTGAAGTCGGAGCTCAAAGCAACAATGCTTTCTGACCTTTCTGAAAGTGCAGTGCTGGCTGCTGTTGGAATAACTGTGCTGCGATGTGATGTGCGGATAAAGTCTGCTGGATGACTTTCTGAACTATGCACTTTGTGCCACTAGAGAGCATCAGAGCCCCTTTGAGAGAATTAAATATTTGACTGGCTCATTTTTTATATGGCAAGGTTTTGAAACTCTTTGCATGGACATATCAAAACTAATGGGGGTTTCTGTAAGTTCATTGTAATTCTAATGTGAAGGAACAACAGGCAATAACTCACAGGGGAACTTAAATAATACATTTCTCTATAGGTCGTTGATGTTAGGGAGGGGCGGGATATCCAAAGGGAGTCTGATGAGGACGTTCAATGATGCAGCTCCATTGAGCTGCATATGTCACAAAGCATTTTTAAATGAAAAAATAATAATGGCGTGTTAAGAATCTGCGGGACGCTTGAACAGAAGGGAGGAGGTCAGAAACAAAGCATAAAAAAGCTTATGAGCAAAGAATTTTTTGCTCCCATTTGGTTTGAAATGCCGTTTGAAGTTTATAATGAAAAAGAAGCCACTGTAATATGAATGGGTTGTTTTCAGAATTATGCATTCCACCATCAGAGAGCTTCTGAGCTTTGATTAATAACACTGCACTAGATCAGTGAGAAAGCTGATTACAAAGCGAATCTTATTTGTAAAAACTTCAACATTCTCAAACATATACCTGAAATGCTTTCGGCGAGTACGACCCACACTGAGTAGATGCTGCTTTGGTCAGTCATCTATATTTCAGGTTCATCACACTTAAAAGTTCTTCAGTGACAATTTACACACTTTAGTTCAGAAACAGCTTCAAGCAGCAGACTTCAAAGCAGAACTGTGTTTGTCTTTTTTGGCTTTGTAGCTTAGAGGGTGTATTTTCAATCATTAATGCAATTTGTGATGTTTATTTTTTATTTAAATACTGGTGCTATTCATGTATTACTACTTCGAAAGACTTTCTTTGATGATTTTGAAATTAGCGTCTAATTAATTACACACTTAACAAATTTTCCTTTTTTTAAAAAAAAAAAAAAAATCTTCTTACAAGCAAAAATTCATTTGCAAAAGAAAAAAAATATATAAAAGAAGTAACAATCTCTGAAAGAAAAACAACATGCCCGAAAGAACCTCCAAATCATGAGTGCATTTAACTTTAAAAAAAAAAAAAAAAAAGTTACTTACCAAGATCATGGAGGGGATCTATATTTAGGTCTTCTGTAACCTTGTTTATGTGGGATGGTTTCATAAAATATTTGTGTTGATGAAATATTCATTGGAGAAGAAGGCAAGTCAAAAGGCATTATGCCCAATAAACATTAAATTTAGTGGAAGTAATAGTTGACTGGATGCTATAGATACATCATCATTTGTCAATATTTGTTAGCACACGCACAAGTTTCAGTCAGTTACTTAAAAAGAAGCCCAACAGTAGCTGCACTGGTCCTAAAGCAGCTTGAAAACAAACAAATACAAAAAAAAAAAAAATCATTAAATCAATGTCCCTAGGAAGAAAAAATCACATAATATATAAAGACATAAATTAAAACCAGCTGGACTTTATTTATGTATAAACACAACATAAATTACTGTTAATGACTCATACAGACAGTTATTCAGTTTCATAAAAAAAGAAAATGACAAAAATGCATAAAACTCTCTGATAATTTACAAAACATGGTGTCCCTGTGATATCCAGACACATCTGTGCTGCTCCACATCTCGCTCTTCAGAGTTCTCCGTACCGTCCAGGTTTTTTCCTTGCCCCCCCCCACCTCATCCCACACAATGAGTTTTAGGTATTTAAACGGCATTTTTTTTTTTTTTTCCCATTTAACAGTATCTCAAAGAGAATAAGAAGTTTTGATGTTTACAGTGCTAAATCTGGTATACATAGTGGTCGTTTGGTGAAGATATTTTAAACATCAGAAGTCTCTGATTTTAAAAACAAATATTTGATCAAGAATCTTGCTCACTCTAGGACTGTGAACCGATGAGCCTGGTACTTCTAGAGAAGTGCAGATATGCATAATGTAAACATTCCTTCGATTCACACAACACTCGTTGAGCCAAACGTTTCTTAATGTAAATGATGATCATTTTTTTTTAAAAAAAGGAAAAAAAAAAACATAAAACACCTAAATAATCTCACCGTTTCCCGCAAAGACATCACTGTTCCTCTGCGTCAAAGTCCAGAGTCCAGAAGGCTTGTTCTACAGAGGAACTGACCTGTAATTGCCATGTTAAGGCATAGTGTAATTGTACATTTAATCTGTAGTCTTTGAGTCACAATGCACAGCACTGCTTTTGACCCCTCCCGCCCCACACACACATTTTTTCATTTTTCTTTCTTTCTTGCTTTCTTATTTATTTGTACAAAAACACAACACTCAATGTACATATCAGCAACTACTGAATACAGTTGCTTTTCATTTTTTTTTCCATTTTTTCTCTCTCCACCAAAATAGAGTCTCTTTGGCAGAAAATGCACCTCATATTGTTACCTTTTCCCAATTTCACTTTGCCGCAGAAAGTGGATGTTATTCGAGCAATCTGCTAATTCTGGATACTGCTCAGTGGATAGCACATAATACCCATCATATCCCAGAACTTTCCCACTACTCAGTAGCTGCCTCTTCTCCCCTTCTGTCCAGGGGCGAACCCCTTCCTCGCCATCTCGCACTCGCTGCTGCTCCCGGGCCCATGCACCTGCCAGGGCTCGCTGACGTGCAAGCTCAACAACCCGCGCCTTCTCCTCATCCACTGTGGATCCATAGCGGATGTGGAAAGCGAGCGCACCGGCGCGAATCTCCACATCTGCAAAACGGCGAGTCCGGCTATCCATGACTGTGGTGGACTGTGACACTGTCACATTGATGCCGTTCTCAAGAGTCTTGTGTCCGCTGGTGAGGTGCATTGCAGCAAGGTCAGCATCTGGAAGGCCTGGCTTAACAAAGTAGTGTGTGTCTCTTCCTTCTATAGTAAAGTGGAGGTCTTCCAGGTAGAAGGCATTGTTGAGAATCGTCGCAACCTTGATACAGTCTTCACTTGCCACATTGAGTGTGTGAGTGTGGACACTGCCCTTATAGATGGCGAACATAACAGCTCTTCCGATGGGAGACATTGCAGCTGAGAACCACAGCCAAGACTTTTCACCTCTTCGACCTCGACTGAGATGGACCTCTGGCAGTCGCTCGAATGACAAGAGGGAATGCGCTTGTCTGGTTACTTCCTGCTGGACCCCAGAGATAGACTGTAGGAAAAGTGCAGTGAAATGTTAACATCTGAACATGGCAGAACCCGATTCTCCAGGCTATTTAGAACCAGCTACTTCCTGCTTCAGAGTTATTCCTTCCCATTGAAATATAATGGTGTTTTCAAGCTGTGTTTTCAAGCCAAAAGTAGATAAATTCCCCATGACAGTTTTTTGTGTTAAGGCCAGAAACCAAAGAAGCATTAATCGTATGAAAAAATGGATTGTACAGCAGCTACACCAGAATATTACATATGAAATTAGAAAGCTTTAAAATGTGTTCAGTTGTTAACTAAAATGAGGCAAAGAAAAGCACACTCTTTACTTTTGTTTATTAACACAATGGTAATATGGACCAATTAAAGTTGATATTCTGTGAGGCACATTAAGGAACAAATTATTTAAGAAACTGCATATTTTAAATGTTTTATTAGTAGGAAAACAAAAGTAAAATAGCTTTAGTTTCAAAGTCAGCCTGTCTGCACAGGCTTACTTTTTTTTTTTCTTTTCCTTTTCAATTTGTATCAGAGGTATTTATTTTACCTACCGGCAGATCGTCCCAGAGCTGACTCTTCCTCAGTTCATAGGACGGCATGCTTAAGTCAAACTTTGGGACGGGGAACCCAGGAATGGTGTTGTGAAGATGAAAACCAAAGGTTACAAGCCAGCTGTTCACATCTGGAGATAAAAAATAATCCAAATTAATTCAAAAGAATGACTAAAACTATGACTTGAACTGCTTGGCACCTCAACATTTTTCTGATTTTGCTCAAATATTTCCAGTGTATTTTGTTTTTTAGTTTTTTAACTCATTGTCTTGGGCACTGAATGGCTTGTCTATTTGGAACTTTATTCAGGAATATATGATAAAATGCATGCGAATACAATTTTTCTATTTTTTAACTGTCATACTAATAACCCAAACTTAGATAATACGATCATGTGATTAGCTGATTGTTTTATAGACATAGAGAAAGACATTTAAATATTTTTTTAAAAAAAAAGGTTAATAATATCAATCGTGGTTCATGTGTCAATTTTCAGTATTTCCTGATACTTATTAATAAAAACGACAGTTGATAGCAACCATAGGTTGTTACAAATACTTCCATCATCTGTTAAATGCAGCATGTCTCACCTGCAACATATTCTTTCACTTCATGGACTTTGCTGATGGGGTTGTTATTTCTAAACATGTACAGATTAAAAGGGGCTGGTTCTTTGCCAACATTTTTCCAAGTAGAGATATCTGGAAGAGTCCATCTGCCGGACATGATATCATAATCCTGCTCCCCGAAGTGCAGCAGTTTAGTGAGGGGGTCATACAGTCCGCCATGAAACCCAAGCACAAGCTGGAAGTCTGGGTTGGAGTCGAAGTAGATCTCACCATACGCAGTGTACTGAAGCTGTTTGACTAGAAGGCCGTTGCTGGTGAAGACAGCCAGAGGTGTGCCGGTGTTATCGCAAGCTATGTAGAACTCTTCTCCGCTGCTGATTTCCATTGCAAACAGGTGACCTTGGAGATCATAGTAGAATGAGGTGATCTCTGAGCTGGAGTGGTTGTATACATGAGTTATTCTTGCTGGGTAGCTCAGGTCTGCATAGAAGTACTGCAGGTGTTGGCCCAAGCTGGTTTTGGTGGATACTCTGCGGCCAAGTCCGTCATAGCGATACTGAATGGTCCAGCCACTGCTCTTGCTGTAGACCCGCACCAACAGACCTTTAGAGTTGTACTCAAAGATTTCAGCCCCCCTTTGACGTAGAAAGCCATCTTCATCCATTCTGTACTGGATATCTCCAAGACGAGTGATGCGGTCTCTTAAGTCATATCTCAGAGGCAGAAGTCTGGCACTGTTTCCTGCATTCAGCAAGTGCAGATTCCCATTCAGGTCATATGTGTAGCGCCACATAACTTTGTCGTTCAAGTACACAGTTTGGAGCTGGCCATCTACGTCATACTCGTAGCTGTATCTAGTGGTGTTGGCAAAGGGACCGATTTTGATTTCTCTCTTGATGACCCTACCTACATCATCATACTGGAAGGTGATCCAGTACATAAGTGAACGAAATATCTCGTACTGAATCTCTTTGATGCGTCCATGTGCATCAAAGTGCTTTGTGTATGTCATGACTGCCGTGGATATGATCTGATTTATGTCGTAATAGATCACACCAAACTTTCCAAACTGCTCGATCTTTCCTGAGATGTCATCAAATTGATATAAATCGATGGGTAGTGGTGTTTCATTGATGACACCTTGTACGCTGGTGACACGCAGGCTGCTGTCATACGTGTAATCGAAACGTGCGTTAACCATTCCATCCTCGCTGAAGCGGAAAATCTGCCGGTCCACCAGGGGACCGACTTGACGATAACGAATGGAGCAGATGAAACCTTCATTCTGTAGGTTGACTGTCTTCAGCACCCCTGCTGTCTCATCATAGGTGAAGCTGACCCTCGTGCTGTCATAAAGGATCTCTGACAGCTTATTTTGCCGGCGGTATCTGTACAGGACTCTACGGCCAGTGCCGAAGTGAGCTACTCTAAGTAGGAGGCCATCTTCACTGTAGTCCATAGCTACTGAGGCGTTGCTCTCTGGGGGATGATAAAGGTTCCTATAGTAACCCACTGAACGGATGGTCTGCATGGTGTAGCGGGCTACACTTGGCATGGTGACAGCAGAAAGCCGGTCCAGTGAGTCAAACTCAAATATATACTGGCGCTGACTGTGGAGCAGGAGAACCATGGACTAGAGGGAAAAAAAGCAAAAAGAAAAGAAAGCATTTTCTTGAGTTATATAACATGTCTGCATAATATATGTGAGTGTAGGCAAAGTGTAGAAATTTCCTGTTTTGAGAAAAGGAGAGAAACAGTATTTATGAAAAATGTAAACAGTCCTCAGACAACAGCCACCTTTTCTGTTGCACAAAAGAACATTAACATGTCACATCTGACCTGCTAAAGTTTATTCTTAAACTGTATATGGAATAGATTAGAATAGAATAGAAAACTGCATAAGTGCACGAGTATTTGACATTGGCAAGGTTTGTTTTTTTTTTTAACTTCTGGTGCTGAGGTAGACCTGTTTAATTCGTTTAGAGAATATGCAGTTAAGTGTGTGGCCTGTCTCACAAAGGTTTACCACTCTTTCTGTTAAAATGTCATGCCCAGTCATCCGTTGCTATCCCTCTGCTCCCTGAGCCCCTTGTGTTACTTATGTCAGTGTTGACATGGCCTCTCCAGGTCACGCAACGACAGGATGCAGCCAGGAGTGGCATAGAAAATCTCTGCGTATTTTTGTTGCTGAACATCCTTGTGCAATCTTAAAAACACCCTGCAAAACAGCAGAAGAATAGCTATGTGGAAGTGATGAGGAGAGCGATGCATCCGCAGGCTGTTCTTCTCGTCAGATCGGAAGACATCAGATTTCTGATCAAAGTGTTATCTAACAACATCTGACCTGATTGTTTTTAATTTGTGTCTATGCAAATGCCTTAAAATCCATTTCTCCATGGATTTAAACATAGTCCTATGTATCCTTATGTATATCCTTAAAAAAACAAAAAAAAAAAAAAAAAAAAAAACAGTCTGTAGTTGTAAAGCAAGTGACACAGCTCTAAAGTAGGTCAAGTGAGGAAGTATGGGGTAACATATTTTCCTTTTTGGAAATAGTTAAACTCTGTGATCTTTTATAAGTCCCAGTACTTTTATCAATGCTATCTTTGTGTGCAGAAAGATAAATATTTTTTTCAGCTGAATGTTATGTCCAATTTCACATAATTAAATGCAGACCGATAATAAAGACATCATTTCAGATACACCATGATGGAGCCAAATATCCAAACTTTTACCTCAGTACCGGGACAAAGCTATTAACATTCTCCTATTATAAATTGATAAGTTTATTCCCTTTATTTCTACAATTTTATTACCAGCTTTCATCAGATTTAAAAAAAAAAAACAGTGTACAAATCACTTAGTATCACTTTAGGGACTTTTGTCTTTTTTTGTACAGTATACAGTATATATATATATATATATATATATATATATATATATATATATATATATATATATATATATATATATATATATATATATATATATATATATATATATATATAAAGTCTCAAATAGGTATTTAATGGCTGTAAATGCAGACTACTCATTTAAAAAATCTGAAAACTCAGGGTTTTCCTGAGTAGCCATTCTCCATGACTATCATATGGCCGGTGGAAACTGATGCAATGTTCCTGGTCTTTGAACGTTCAGCTCTTTTAAAAATGTATATTTATTTATCACTTTTAGAGCTCATGGACAATTTTAAACCTAAATTTTTTCTCAAAGCCATTTTTATATTTGGCAAGGCAGGCATAAGTGTAAGAGCTTACTATCCTGTTACACATATACTGAATACGGTAAGTAATGCTTTGTGAGTCATGCAGAGCTGCCTGCCTTTCTAAAGGTAGGAGGATGGATGCCAAACTGCTGCTTGTATTATTTTGAGGTCATATGACATTTATTAACCCTGACAGACATTACATTGACATTTGGATCATGTTCTTTTTAGATCTAAAGCTTTTTCTATAATGATGTGATTCTTCTGTTAACTGACTACATCCCAAGCAAACCTGAGCTGATTATATTGTAAATAAGCCTTTCAGGATTTCTGCTTCTGTACATGTTGAGATCCTAATTGTGGTGATAAAGACTACATGGCTGCACAATATATCAGACACTTTATCTGGTCTGGACCTGCTGTTTTTCTCACCTGCTCAAAGTACGTGTAGCTCCATATCTTCCCATCTGCAAACACCCTGGAAATCAGGCGGCCTTGACTGTCGTACTCGAGTCTCTCGGTGGTGGGACCTCTCTGCAGGGCACTGATTTGCCCGCTGCTTGTTCGACTCACATTAACTGGCAGTAGCTTACTGCTGGGTACCCAGAGGACTGGGTGGCCTGCAGTGTCATATATAATCTTTAAGAGGAACTTCCTGTGGTCATCATAAATCTTCTCTGTCCTCAGGGTGCGATCGTAATCAACAGACAGAATGTTCCTTCCATTCACCTGTAGGAAAGATTTAACGATGGGTTTGAGCAAAAAAAATATTACTATCACTATTTAGTTGTACAAAAATACTGTATAGTAAAATAATGATTTAAAAACAACAAAAGAAGTGGTAAAATTTTCTATTAAACATGAAAAAGATTTTTAAGATGACAGTAAACACCAAACTGCAGTTTCAATAAGAAATTCCTAGTTTTACTCTAACAGCTTTGTCTAGATCTTAAAAACTATATTCATGAAGATTTCCACTACAGTTGTCATAAAGATCAACGCCCCCTTCTTGAGGCTCATTAAACTCAGATACAAATGTGCAGGTACATTTAAATCATAACCTCCTAGATTTAGTGGTGACTAAAATTACCGCGAGGGAAAGAAACCACCTAAGTTAATTTCACAGAGTACTATATTTTATAAATCTGTGTTGGAGTCTAGGAGGGAGGCGTAAGGAGAGGCGGTCTTATGTAAAGGAGTAGAATATTGATGACCTTCTAAATCAGGGTAAATCTTGCGACTGATAAATTAAAAACTAAAGGAAAGGAATTTAGTTACATCTTCACAAGGTTAGGATTGAAGTGACACCAGCATATGGACATTTATGGACAGGTTAATTGGATTTTAAACAAGTATGTTGGTTACTTTTGTGATACATTCCTGAACCCTTGCAAAGGTTTTAGAAAAACCCTCTGCTTTGTGTTTAACACAGACCTTTCCATAAAAGTCAAGATGTTTACTTGATTTTAAATAAAATTAAAAGCATGTATCCTGTAATGTTCACAAGAGATGTCAGTATGCCGTCAAATTACTCTGAAGTTGCAAGGTTGGAATGTGTGTTTTTAATGAACAGGAGCTCTTCAGATGACAGCAGGACTGAACTACAAGTCGGCCAGTTTAGCACCTGAACATTTTTATTACACAGTAATATGTTTGTAATACGTAAGGAAAATGATCTAGTATTGTTTTAACTCAAGAAAATATAACTGGATGGCAAATTATAAACATGACCATATTGTTCAGCATTAGTGATGCCATGACAGACGTGAAAGTGACTCATGCATCAGATATTCACATTCTGTTTATGATTTTCAATTGCTATGATAATCAGCAGGGTGATCCTTCTCCAGGTTTATCAAAAAATACAGTGTGTTCGTGATTTTTTATGTTTTTACTTCATCTCAACACTTTCGAGTCTATCTTAAATGTACCAAAGCCCAGAGAAGGCAACGACATAGCTGCATCTTAAAGTTTCTTTTATTTGTATGGAAAGCAGGATCTTGTGGTTGATAAAATTAACTCATTAACAATCATTTTTTAGAAAGGAATCTGTGCATTGATTTTCAACAAGGAACTTTCTCTTCTCAATGTAGGGCCATATGAGAGTTTGAGCATCATGGCTTTTCAACAGTGGTTTTTAGCCTTGTCCTATCAGATTAGTTCACATTATCCTTCTAACAGTATGAACAGTAGATGATAGTCATCGTCCCATTCATTTGAAAGATGCTGCAGACATCATTAGTTGATGCATTTTCTGTACTTTTATTGAAATAACCAATAGCCATGCTCTGTTTTAAAGAACGTGGAATAATTCTACCTCTGTTTTAACTGCGGGTTGCATGTGCTCCCTTAGCATGGATTTTACATGTGCCCAACAAAAGAGAAAACAATAACTCAACAGAAAAAAGAAGCAATTCAGACTTACCCTTAGCTTACGTCCAAACACAATCACCTTCCCTCTGGCTTGTTCTTTGCGGAAACGCCACTCAACCAAATTCTGCCCACTTTCTCCTGGTAAGCTCATGTTGCGCCGGGCAACTGTAGGATTGGCAGCTCCTGTCAAGATGTGGGGCTCTGTCTGGTAGTGGGTGTCCATCCCATTGGCATAGGTAATCCTCAGCGAGTTGTCAAAGCCCACTTGATAGCTACTTCTACACTGGTCTGTTTATAGCAAACACAAGGTGAAATTTAACACAGTCGAATAGGTAATTAGACAGAAATTATGATGGCCAGCGTTCTCCTGGGATGATTATTGGTTGTGTGTAATTAAGTTGAAGGTATTTAATATTTGAAATTAAGCAACTCTGAGATGAAGGAAAGAACATGAATGATATGAGGATATAACTGGACCATCTGGCTGCGGCAGAGTGGAAACCACTTAGTAACAAGGTTGATGCGCCTCTCTGACTCTAACACCCCAACCCACACTCCCAGAGAGTAATCATTTACACTGTCGTCTGTCAGACCCCCTGAGTTGTAATGATACACGACTTAGGCTTACTCAACATTGCCCCACCGACCCCTGAAACAATGACAAATAACAACTGCTCTGGTGGGTAAGATGAGCGGCGAGGACTTACCCTGGGCCAGAGTGTAGAAGGCACGAATGGTTGAGGTATTCGTTGTGATGCTGATTTCCTCCTCTGTCAAGGAGCTCTCAATATCCACAGTTAAAGCACTGTATATGTCTGTGTACAAGTTATTCACCATTCCAGTGGGGAACGTCACATTCATTAGCCGGCCTTCACTGTCATAGCTGTGTGGCAAAAAGGAACATCAAATGACAAAGCATTGATATGTAAGAGAGCTCTCTGTGCCACGATGCATTCAATTATCTGCTTTCACTATACTTGAGTGAGACCACCTACTTTCTTGTAATTAAAATGTCACATTTCCATCCCTGGACATATTCTATTTCCAGAGCATAAGTGGACGGATGTCTGCAATACAGGCTAAGGCACTGTTCAAATATTTTATATGGATGAGTGACATATCTCATCAGCTATCAGTTTTATATGGGAAAAAAAAAATTATACGTATTTGCAATGAATTCAGTTATTTGGATGACTGACGTGTCATAATGGCAACTGACTGCTCTGCTTTTTTAGTTATAGTGAGGATATCATCCATGAAGTAATGTAACATGACAAGAAGAAACACCAGAGAGAGAGGAAAAAAAAAAAAAAAATCAATCACAGAGAAACCATTCTGCCAGATAGCAGGGTTAGAATATTAAGTCCTGGTAGCTTATCAGAATGAATTCCAGTAAAATAATGTCCTTTAATCTTCATTTTGAATGTATGGACAGCCACACAACAGGATGTCATGCCAGTTAAGTAGAGCATAAAAATGTAACATACTTTATGGATACTGTTATTAAAGCATAACTAGGCTATTTGACGGATCTTAGGTCAATTTTATAATTAGATTTCAATTAAATGTGCACCCCAGAGCAGTTTGCAGGTAAGTATTGTTTCCATTTATAGTGTAAACTTGCAGTACTGTGAAACAAGAAGGGACAGCTACAGGATGGTACACATATATTCTCATGTGGTTTTTTTTCTTATAGTGCTTAAAACTTTGTTAAAATTAAATTAAAACTGGCTGCATGTATAGTCATATCATAAGATCATACTGAGTATTTTAACTGTAAAACTAGCTTAATACTACCTTCTCATCTCAATTTTTTTTTTCTTTTTTGTATTCTTGAACATGAAGTCTAAATAACTTGTTAGTATACACAAATTAGGAAGTATACTTTCATTTGCACTGTGGGATGTTTCCAGAATTATAAGGATTCAATGAACTGAAGCTTAAATCAATCAGAGTTTGGCAAATAGGTGGATCTTGTCAATGTTAATTATACTTACTCATAAAAAGTTGTCCAGCCAATCTCAGATGTCTTTGTAGCCAGCAGACCATTATTACCGTGGTAAGTGAGAAGCACCAGCTCCTGACCTTGCGCTGTGAGCGTTTTCAGTCCGCCGTTGGTGCCCATGGTCAGCCAGATAACCTGGTTGTCAGGAGCAACAATGCGCACTGGCATGCGATTAGGATCTCTTCGGATTCTCAGAGTGTTGCCGCTGCTGTCGGTGACAGCTGTGATGTCGTTCTCTGTGCTGTAGCTGAAAGTATATTTTAGGTCGCCAGTGAGCAAGCTCGCCGTGTGTTGATGGGTACCGTTGCTGTCAAACAGATACAGCTCCTGTGCATCAGGGGAAGCCACCTCATATGTACTGGCACTGGAAGTCAAAGTTGGCCCGTTTCTAGAGATGGCCCGGATTCGGATGTTCCCTAGGTCTGCCACGTAGAGCGTTCCATCTGGAGCTGCCACTAAGGAAGATGGAGCATTGAGCCTTGCATCTTTGGCATAGCCATCCCCTGTCTGGTAACAGTCGCAATTGGCATCGTTCTTGCAGTCGCAGTCGGAGATTGCCCCGGCCAAATGAGTTATCTCACCATCCACAGAAACCTTCCGGATCCTGCTCATCTTCCTCTCATCTGTTTCCGCTATGTAGATGGCACCATGGTAAGAAATGGCAATGGAAACGGCAGATTCTAGTGGGGTCAAATGTGCCCTTTGACCACCAGCCACACCACGGTCCAGTCCAGCCAATGGACAGTGGATCGGTCGACCCACAGCAATGCTCACTTGACCGTTCTCTGTGATGCGCAGGACGATGTTGTTGTCTAGTACATACAGGGAGTTGTCCATAGGGCTCACTGCTAGATCTGTAGGCCACTCCAAAATCACCTGGAATACACAACATCAACTCATTACCAGTGTGCCAATATGGAGAATGAGTTTACACAATATTGTTTCAAACTCATTAAAATCCTGGCATATATTTAGACTTTTAGACTCTTTCTCTAGTTATTTTGTTGAATGTAACAGCGTGCAATATTGCTTTCTTTTCTTCCTTTTTTTCTTTCATAATTGAGGCCAACAAGAAGGCATAAAAAAAAAAAAAAATCCCAAATGCGTCAATACCACATGGCCAAATGAAAGAATCTTGAATTTGTGCAGACTGAATATGAAAAGTAACAGATGTTGTTAGCAAGAATGAAAGTACAAACCCTGGCCCTGTTTTCACCTCCAGACAGCTTGCTGGGAATGGCAGATTGTCAGTCAGTGATAGAAATGGTCACACGCAGAAGCTTGTAATCCTTTGTCGTGGGGGAAGGGCCTATCTAAAGCATCTGATGAGGAATTCTGATGGAGTAAACTGGTCTGTTTAATTGAGCTATCGGGCCAAGATCATTATGGAAAGTAAAAACGTGATGTGACAACAGAAAATATGGTGTTAAAGTATCAAGCCATGCATACTAGATAAGAAATGTACTTGCATATTGATATATATGGCATACACAGACAGAGTCCAACGCCCACTTTGCTTTGTCCAGTCATATGCAGGCTGTGTGATTCCCAATAACAATCTCTTCTGTCTTTCTGAACAGCTAGAATAGAAATGTTGTTTTGTTTACCAAGTTTAGATGACATTATATGATTTTAAAAGAAAGTCTCATGACTTTACAGTATAATCCCTAAAATAAACAAGCTTATAGTCATATTTTTTTGGTGCTGTTTCCATATGCTGTATAAAACAGATACATGTTAAATCCCCTCTTGACAATGGAGCCAGTGTGATAGTCTACATTCAACCTTGATCTGTCTAATGGTAAGCAGGAAAAAGCTTGTGTTTAAAAAAAAAGCAAGTTTGTGCAGAAGTCTGAGGAAGTTACATTACTTTTAAACTGAATTGAAACCTTTATGGCATTACATATATAGTTTCAAGTGTGATGTAACAAGACATCATGCCTATTTGGAGAGATATTTTTCAATTCACCAGCTCATTCTTTTAGGATTCAAGTCCACAGTTTAGTGGGTGATGTTGTAGTAACTTTCTATTTCATACAGTTTAAGGATGATACCTGCGGCCCTTGCATACTGGTGACACTGGTGATGCCACAACAGTTTTTGACAGATTTCAAAGTAATTTCAGTACCCTGAGGGATTAAATTACTGCTTTCAATAGAACACTGAACATGCACTTCAGGCATTTCTGCCCCATTCATGCTGTAACCTGAGGGAGAAACCTGACATTCTGCAGGGTCACTGTTGACAGAAGAGTAAATTCAAACTGCATTAAAGTTTAAGTCTAACACTTTTAAAGTGTGAAAGTGATGAGAGAATTAATCACATCCTATAAAACCATAATGACAAGTCAAAGCTGTAACCCTCGCCAGCCATTACAGTCTGCTTGTCTGAAAAATATCAGTGAATAAAAACCTTATTTGCAACAGCGCAAGTAAATGGTGTGGCCTTCAAATGCAAAACCGTGTCATTAAAACTGCCAAAAATCTCCTGAATTGTTCTACTCCACGGGGTGATTAATAATAAAACACTCTGCCTTTCAGGCTGCTGCTAGTTAAACTGCGACGAGCCAGTTCTCCGGCTCGGATGCCCGAGTATCACACTGTCTCGCCAAAACTATGTCTTCACTGGCTGGTGCCAAATGACTTGATTAATTAGCAAAAAGTGACAAGCTTTATCATTTTATCATACTCTTAGATTGCCAAAAGCATACTTTAATTTTAGTCTTGCTCTTTATTTCGGTTGATGTATTTCTCTTTTTTCTTTTTCATGTCTTAATAAGGGGCAGCTTGTGAAATCTTCTACAGAGGTCGTTTGCGTGTGACTTTTGGGCTCATTTCTATCTAATTCAGTCCCATTTTATTTCCAGCCTTGTACACATGATTGATGTAATTAAAATTGAAACTGTTAGTTTAATACAACAGAACTTTTTCTCTTGCAAGAGGTGGAAAAACCTGAGGCAATATCATTCCCTACAGCAGAAGTGGTAAACAGATTGTATGAAAAAAATCCACTTCGAAGTGATAAAAACCCATGCTCTTATGTTTGTGTGTTGTTTTTTTTTCTTTCTTTTTAAAAAAAAATCATTCGTCTTTGGTCTCAAAACTCTACGGACTGAAATGAAGATGTATATTAATACTGAGGCGCAGAAAGCCACAGCACTGTTTTGGAAGAAGTATGATATTATTACAGTTCTTTCAGCGATTGCGTCAGGACAGCACCCTGCCTTTTTGTGAACTCACCCACAGGTAGATTGTAGATGTATATTTTCCTGAACAAGGCTGGCTATTGTCTGGCTCTGCCAAAGAAAAGTTTTTATATGCAGCAACTTTCCTTTCAGCTTCTGCCTCATTATCAAGCGCAGTGAAGGTTTCCTCATTGCTAACAATTCCTAATGAAACACTAAATACTAGTTTAGCCCCCTCACCCCACCCAAAAATAAACTGCATAATTATTATCCTCTCCACATCTTACACTGCCCTAAAAATTAATCTCTTGTACTTCCTGCACAGATCTCACATTTGTTTCACATTTTACTCCTGTGCTCTCTGCTCTTCTCACACATAAAAAAAAGAAAATGTAAAACTTTGGCAAGCATCTGCAAGTGGTTTATACCACTGCCTCTATGTTTCTTATAAAAAGATTTCTTAAATAGGCTTTTCATTGTGTAAATGTGTGATTAACTTGTAAATCTTTATTAAAATAAAAATAAATAAATAAATCTACTTTTTCGGAGGTTTCTTTTTTTTTAGGCAGTAACTATTAAAAAGATAACAGAAAAATCATTAGTTAAATAAAAACAAGATTAGACAGATCACAAATATAATTTTCTGTAAAAGGCGATTCAATGAAAACATCTAGAAAAGGGAGAAAAAAAAAAGGCTCAGCCTACAGGGCAATCAAAAACATTAGCATTAACAGATTGCATTTGATGGAATAATAAATGAATTACAGTAAAACATCCTGAATCTAAAGTACTATCAAAAATTTGTGGCCATAAAAGAAAATCTCCAAAGCAATGATTTAAATATCCAAAAAGAGATTTTAGTATTCCAGCAGCATTTAAAAAAGCTCCTTCACCAAATACTTAAGAGACTTCTTAGAATAACAGCCTGGGAGATAAAATGAGCATAAAAACCCTGCATGTGTTGCTGTTAAATGAAAACAGTTTTCTATCTTGTGTAAAACCGAATGCTGCATATAAGTCTAAGACTGTGTGCAGAGACACTACAACGCTTGTTTCTGATAAGTGACCAAGCTGAAATAGGGTTAGATGGCCGGGAGCACAAGGTGGCACTGTGACACACTCTGCAAGAGAATACTGCCACTGTTAACAACTGTCTGGTACCGCTTTATTTAAGTCACCTGATTGATGTCCATGCTGCTGTCACAGGTCAGAGGACGAGCCGATGTCAAGTCATTGGAGCCGAGGAAAGTGGAGATGATACCGTTCTGGTCCACCTTTCTGATTGTGGTGCCATCAACAAAATAAATCAGCCCATTCTTGTCCACGGCGATGCCTGTTGCAACCAGGTGGGAAGGGAAAGATGAGGCGGAAAAAAAAAAAGAGAAAACAGAAAAAAAAAAAAAAAAAAAAGAGCTTTTGCTAACAGGAAAACACTGTAGATGCGCCGCATCTCTGCTTGCATGACTCAGTGGACAGAACACGATGGATACATGTGTCAAGCTCGCCTTCCCATTATTCAGGTCACTGCAAAAAGCACATCCATCAATAATTCAAAGGCTGCTTTTCTGGTATTAAATAATTTCTCAGGCAGAAGTGGGAAAGGCTGTATTCATGCGGTATATATGCACTTGCCTTGTCTTGTAACCTTCTGTCTAAAAATGACCTCAGGAGGTAGGGTGTCAATGAGTGGTACTTTGTGGAAAATTTTTGACTCCTGTAATCATCAACAATCCGCAGGGCATTTGAGAAATAAATAGGCGAAGGAACTGAAATGACAGCTTCAGACCACTTGACATGAAAGAGGTGACAGACAAGCAGTTGCCTTGGTGATAAGGGTGGACTAAATTGTCTAAGTGATTGAGCGTTAGCTCAGACTTCTAAGTTGGAGCCAAGCTGGTGCGGAGTTGCCATAACCATATGTCCCAAACTGGGAAAATACATTAACGGGGCATGCCAGCCTTCACATCACTCTCTGTGTCACCATGCTGCTTAATAGAGATCAGGGCCTACGGGAATTCAGCCATACCTCACATGCAGGCAGGCTGGTTTTCATTCTCCACACTGGATTTAACATGCCGTGGTTTGGGGTTTAATTTCAAAGACTGAGAGCTGCTGATCTGAGGATTACTCTATAGTTTTTATAGGAATTAAAATGTTCTGAATGCGCTATAACTTTGTTCTTTCCTCCAGAGAATTTCCTTTCCAATGAAGTCTTTAAAAGCTTCTATGGAAGGTTAGTGGTTTGGTTTGACCTGTGGCTACATCTACGCAAGATTGCTTTCTGCTAAAACATTGACAAGCCGTGGGAGCTCACGGTGAATCCTTGGGAGCTGGCTATCTGACAGCCTGAGATTCTCAGACGGATGAAATGTGTCACATCTGAGCAGAGTTCAGCATAAAAAAGAAAAAGAGAGAGAGAGAGAGAGAGACATCTGCTGTTTCTTCTCTGGTCTCGACTTCCACCCACTCCATCATTAGAGTCGTCCCTCGGATTGCTTTCACTCAAGCCTTTATCACCTTGCTGAAGCTGAACTATTGCAGTTGGCACTTACAGCAGACAGCAACGAGTGCAAAACAATTCATCAAAGCCTTTCATTCTGGAGGAATTTATGGAAAAGTCAGTAATTGCACCAGATGTGACACAAATGGATATGTGTTCTCTGAATGTGGACAACAAGTTGTGTGTAGCACTTATTGACTCCTGGGTAACAGTTACTTTCCTGCGAGCTATAAAAGCCTGGAAACTCAACTTTCACTGAGCTGTTTGTCACAAAGGAAGAAATTTAAAAAAAAAAAAAAAAAAGTGAATATTTTTCCAAACAAGAAAAGTAAGTTATACTTTACAGGAGAGCAAGGCTTTAATTTCCCAAGAATCCTTGTTTTTCTAAGTAGACAATCCTGTTGACTTTTAATTTAACATCAGAACTGCAACCTAAATTAATTCATTAAAATGAGAAAGCCATTAGCTGGCACAGTGCCCAAAGCATGCATAAATTTAAAAGTCTCAGGTGCCACTCGTGAATGAGAAAGCCGTCACTGCGTTCTCTCCGCCTCTCCATTTGAGCACAACATCTTTATTAGTTTTAAATAATACCTTTGGGTCCTGTGAGGGAGGCCTCTGGTGCTTTTCCTCCATCACCGCAGTGGTTCTCATCAAAGGGCAGACAGTGTTCACCGGTTCCTGCTACTACCTCTGCGTTGGACTGCAGGTCCTTGGTTCCACTTAGAATCTTTGGCCGGTAGAGCCGCCGGGAGTTTGTGTCTGATACATACAGCTGGCCGGAAACAGGATCGGTTGCCAGGTAATACCGATGCGCTGGGTTGTTGCTGCATGCATAACCATAATGGAGTTATTTTGTGTGGTTGGAAAGGTTTTTTTTTCTTTTTTTTGTTTTTTGTAAAGCTGCTTTCCATTTTTGTACAACTTAACTCCTAATATACGATATAATGTAGTAAAACACTTAAAACTAACTGCAATCACAAAGAAATGAGTCTAATCTACTCTAGAGATTTATTTTAAACAAATAGCATTTATATGTAGAAATGTTTAAACATGCTTTATTGTAAAGAGAGCTAAAATGTCTTAAAAAATGCTTTTGGGACATTGTAAGTGATGGAAAACTGTACAGATAAATGAATTAATTAAATCAAATTCTACACACTGTCATGCATCACCTTAAAGGGGACATATTAGGCTAATCTTCAGCTTTGTGTTTCTATTCTGGGACTTAAAAATAAGATGGATAAATAAATAAATTCATATTTATCTCCTACTGGCTGTTAAGCCACCTTTTAGTTGAGCTTCTGCCAGGAGAAAAAGCAACATTATCTATTGGCGCTTTAAAGGCCCCCTCCCAAAAATTGCACTTTCCTCTGATTGGCCAGTATCCAGAAGCCTGCTGTGGGTTGCCACTCGATGCCTGTGAGCACCACCTTATCCTTCTGCTGTTTTGAAGGCTCAAAAAGCTTCAGACAGACTTAATTTGGAAGCTCGCCAGGTCAAAGGCTTGAACAATGACTAACACATCAGTATTTTAATGCCATGCACTCCAGTGTGCTACGAAGTTCAAGGTGGTGACATAACTAAAATTTGAAAAGAAAGTCCTTCATTTACCTCTTTATACTAAAACATACTTTTTTCCTCTAGCTCATTTATTTCCATATATCTGTCAGTCTGATTACTAGAGCTGACGGAGAAGAAACACACCATAAAGAAGTGTGTATATTTCACTCATTACCTACTTACTGAGGCAACACTGGATTGAGTATTTCATTCAAGCCAGAGGAAAAATTCCACATCTGCACCTTTTAACAGGTGTTTGCGAGTAGCTTAAATACAACAAGTTGACTGCTTCAGGGTAAGGTGTCAATTAATTTTCTAAAAAGACAGTAGTTTGACTTGGTGGATGTGTTAGACCTGCAGCGGATAAGCATCCCAATAAACAAGGAATCTGAGAGGGCATCTAAATCCAGACTTTTTTTGTTTATTATGTGTTTTATAATACCAATAGTTATTCTTTCTTTTCAAGCTGTCATTACAGAAGTTATTTTCCAAAATGCACACACACCAAGAATTAGTCATTAAGATAAAGCCTCTTTGTTGTTTTTGCTGCTTAAATTACAAACCTTATTATCCACTGCAACGTTGTCATGTGCATGGATAATGAACTGAAGAGGAGAATAATTTTCTATTTTTAATGTTGTACAGAAACATTATGAAGAATTTCCATAACAGGGGGAGATATTAGAGCTTTTGAAAGTGGAAAAGTGGGAAACAGAAGGTTCAAATGATGGAAGCTAAACTAAATTTATCAGGATACTACCACAGCAGGGTTTCCAGTTTGCAAAGCAGAAATGACAACTTGTGTTACTGATCATTTCATTTATTATCAGCCTCCTGTAAGAAGCTTTGAGGAATTTACAGAGATGACTGGCTTATGATAACAAAACGTGACAATTAATGGTATCTGGTTCTGCTTATTTGCATGACTGAACTGTCAAAGAAATTATTACAGGGTAAATATAGCACAGATTAGGAATTGTGAGGTATTAAAACTCATAACTTATATTTTATTTTCATTTTATCATTAATGAATGCCAAAAAAAACTTATTATGTGTGGTATTAAATGTCAACAATCTTGGGATGTTTAAAAAACAGCGGAATTAAGTGAGAAAGGGTGCACAGAATGTGCTTACATTTAATTAAAGAGCTCAAAACAGAAGCGTTAAAATGAAAAATAGCTTGTTTTACAGTCCTGTCATAAACATGGCTCCTCTGGTTGTACTCAAGCTTAATGGTACCTCACTCAATACTGGTTGGCTCTGGAAGTGGATAATGTGATGGCAGAATAAATGTGGCAATGAAACGTCTTTATAAAATGATAAAGATTGAGTCATAAAACTTGACAGCCATTATGAGTCAAAGTAAATGTTCAAAATAGGTGGTTGCTATCAGGTTCCTATAAACTATTCAAGAAGTCAAACATTAGTAACTCCTTCTTTTGGAGTCAACCTGCAGGGGGTGGACATAATAAATGAGACACCTGGCCCGGTGTTTTATGGTCCAATGAAATACTCATGCAATAAATATTACCTTTGTGAAGCTTTCCATGTTAACACAAATGCAAGTTTTAAAGGAAATTTTATTTGGTGCTGCTATTACCTACAGCCAGCCAGCTCTTTGTTGGGCTCAAATAAATTTAAAGTACTCCTACTGCAGTACTTTTTATGAAGTTTTCTGCGTCCTTTACAACATCTCAACAGTTTTGACCACACCTGTGGCAGGTGCCCGCTAACTGCTAGCAGGGAAGCATTTCAAGATCCCAGTACCATGTTGGTGTCCATATATGTTTCAACATCGTTCTGGCAGCCTTTTAATTCCGTTTTACTTATCCATAACTGGGTCTAACATTTGGAAAGCAGTTTTTGCCTGATGAGCCTCTAGTTGAGTTGAATTTCTATAACGGCACACACCCTTTTTATTCTTCCAAGAGTTTAACCCCTTAAATTACTTTTATGCTTGCCTAAAACAGATTTTTATGGATGTAAGACTTAAGGCCAACTATTTTACTTTTTACTACTTTTAGCGGACTCTTGCTAATATAACAGGATGGTTGTTGATACATTATCCAATACTGGAGTACAGTATGGCTACAAAGATAATAACCATTTGCAACTGATCAGAAATAAGTGTTTACTGAATCTACAGATATGAATGTTGCCTGGAATTTTATGTATCAATAAAATTTCAAGAATGTCTTGGAAGGGAGAAGTACTTGGAAGGGAGACTGAGTAAAATGCATATTTATTCGTCATGTCCCACCCACAGGACATCTGGTACCAATGAACCAAAACATCTGAATTCACCATGTAAATCATCCAGATTAGGTGTAAAGTTGTACTAAAGTAACTTATCCACATCTTACAATTGAAAGATCACACTAGAGGATAGCCATATTCATAAAGCTGCTGAGGTTTACTGTCTCAAGCACCTCTGGCTCTTGTCATGTTAATCATTAGGGCAAGAGAATTGCCATCAATATGTAAAATCACTTGATACAATGCTGTTTCTGTTATCATGAATACAAAACAGTTGTGTGAGCCCCTCCAGATGAGAACATCTGCCAAAAACCATTACTGGATATATAATTGTGAGCCTCAAATTTAGACTATTGACTGTCAGACTGTATCAGATGGAGGTGTTTCTTTCTATTTCTATATTCTTTTTAAATTTGTAACATATCCAAAGTGCTACACGGACAATGATCCAAATACTTCAATTATAAAAGTCTGTGCATTTTTCCTTATTTAGATATAATCAAGCTGTAACTGACTTGCTATATAATCACTGTGGTGATTATTACAAATATCATCACTGCTGCTTAACCATAAAACCAAAGAGCAAGTTGTACATTTCTAAAGATAATGTGCAAAAAGAAGGCAGTAAAAGGTGCATTAACATAATACACCTACCTGTGTCTAAAGTCTTTATTTCTATGACAGGGTGGAAAGGAAGCAGGAAAAGAGGAAAGAGAATAGAGACAATAAAGTTAAACATCTTGAAGGGAAAATTCCAGAGGCAGTTTCTTTTGACATGTACATATTTTCCTTGTTTTACTAAACAACCTTTTCTTATTTGTTTCTGCTCACCAAAATCATGAACAGTCAGCAAAAGCAAGTGATGTACGTATAAAATAATAACCTTAAAGTCTTATTTCCCCCCAAAGAATGGAGTTAGAAAACAAGAAGTACATCAAAGCTGTCCCCTTGAAAAATCAACACAGCCGGCAGAGAAGGTCAAAAGCAACGACAGTCTGTTTGGCTTGGAGGTGGGATTACAACAGAGAGTTATAAGCCACAAAAAGGCAAACGTCCTCCTGTGTTCATGGAGCGCCATCCTGTATTACTGCTGCTATTCTCAATTTGACCACTCATATTGAAATATTGATTGGGCCACTTGCTACACTGACCACTGAAGCCAGAATCTAGCAGACTTAACACTAAAGAGGTTCAGGGAATTCCATTTGTATGAGCCAACATGACAGATACAGAAAGCTGAAACCAATTGCACGTTTGAGTGTTTGGGGCTGTGGTGGTGGGTGGGAGCCTGCTAATGGGGTCTAGTCTGGGATCACTGACCCTAAACTGGGCAGCTCCAGTGTGGGTTGGCTTGGTCCAGTTTGAGCATACCACTGCGGGGGTGGGTTGAGCCTGGTATCCAACTGGTTCTCTGGGGACAATGGTGTCTCCCAAGTGGATGGAGATTTGTTTTTCAGGTAGAGATGGTGTAGGATGAGAGTTTGGGAGGGAGTTGGATGGATGTTGATTTAGGGTTTCCGGTGCTGGGCATCTGTATCCTTGTGGAATGTGGGTGGGGGGTGATTTGGTCTACTAGCTTGGGGTTGAGATGGCTTGACTGCTGGGGGTCTGTAGCACCCAGGAATTTCTATGGCACTATGCCTGGAGAAATTGGAAGAGATGAAAAGGAGTAAATCATGGTCTCTGGGGTGCATGGCTTGGGACACTGACCCACGGTGGTAGATTGGGCTGGCTCTGCCCTTCAGTGGGTTGGGCCTTCCTCATGAGGCTCATGAGGGCCTTTGTCCTGCCCCTGACTCATGCACAGCTGGCCAGTGTCTGGGAGGCAACTCCCCCTGGCCCCCTGGGAGCCAGGCTCTATGGAAATAGGGGATCTGGTCGTGGCCTTTCATAGCCTCTTTTATAGGTGTGTGGGCTCTCTGGTTCTGTGCTCTGTGATGGCTGCTGTTGTCCAGTGCTTGGGGCTCTCTCTGTCTGCTTCTGATCCTTGGAGGGGGCATTTTTGCATTTGCATGATCACTTACCATACTGCTAATATATTGTAAACACCCACACATATGCTCGTTGTTGTTGTTTGTTGTTGTTAATGGTTTTTACCATTTTTCTTCTAGGAGGTACTCTGATGACTATCTGCTGTGTTTTCTTAAATACCTTAGGAGGTTTACTGGTTTTTTTTTTTTACAGGTGTTGAAGCTGGTTGTCCAGTTTTCCTGTTTGGGTTTGACTGCACAGTTTTGATAATTTCATTTTGTTTCTATCTCCCGTTTTGACTCTTTATTCTTTATTGTTTCCCTCTCCCTCTGTCGTTTCTACAGTCTGATCCAGGTGTAATGTGTGAATTTGGCAACAAACAACAAAAAATGAAATACATAAAAAAAATAACTTCATGAAATAATCATAAAGAATCAAATTTCAAGGGGAGCCTCATATCCAAAGAGCTTCTCTTGGCAAAGAAAATCCAGCAGCCAGACCATCATTCTGTTGTCATGTTGCTGGATGAGACAAGTTTAAAAGAAATAAAAAAGAAATCCCAAATTCAGTAGCTGATGCCAGAGCAAAGCAGGTTTGTAAAGTGGATGTGAATGATATTCTGCATTCTAGTTCCACCTTTGCTATTTTAACTTATTAGCTTACAAAACAACCACTTGATTTTCAACTACCTGCCAACAGTGCAGTGACCTTCATCTTTTTGAAGGCAGTTTTCATGTCTGTCATGTATAGATCTTATGTAAGATGATGGCCCAATGTACATTTAATCAACATCTGCCACTTTAAAATAAGCCAACTGGCCGAATCAGAGTCGTTTCAGAGAGACGCCAACTTGGCATGAGAGTGTAAATCATTCCAATTACACGCTGAAGACAGGATGTCTTTCCTAATTATGGAGATGGATAGGGAAAAGATTTCAAATTTCTATGAGGAGGGAAAGATGTGTGCAAATTAAAGTCTGCCGACGATAACATTTTAGTTTCCCTTCCCCATACTGAAGATTGAATGTAAAAATGAGAAACTAGGCACTTCAGTGTCTTTACATTTTTGGGGTCATTTAGAGTACACTGGATTTTTTTCCTCTCTTTGTGTCTTTTAATATACAATATTTTTGATAATTTCATCTTGACTATATATGCCTAAATTCTTCTACACAAGTCCAAAGGTCAATACTTAATTTCTGAAGTTAATATAATTCATTGTAGCCTCAGAGTTAAAAACAAACTCCACAAATCAGATGCACATTCCCTTTTAAACGATCCTAACAAGGATTATTTTCTTTTACCTCAGCTCCATGATACTCGTCACGTTTCCAGAAGGGTAGATCCGGCGGATAAAGTTAAAATCTCCCACAAAGAGACTTCCATCAATGCCCCACGCCAGAGCCACTGGTGCCAATAGCTTGTTGCCCTGAGCCTGCCCGTTACAGCTGGGGCACGAGATGCTCCTGCGCCGCCCATTCCCCATCACAGTGGAAATCACCGGGGGCTGGAGGGAGATGAACTGGTTTTCCCCACTTCCTTTGTAAAGAATGCCTGAGAAACAAAATAATGGTTATTTACAGGTGTGAAAACATGACCCCTTGTTCCTTAGTGGACTGATTAAGTCTTTAATTAACCAGAGTAACCTTTTGCCTCTTTCTTTTGTGGAATTTGTATACAATTTCTGTGCCTGTGTGGCTTTTGTTTGGGAGCATTGCTTTTCTCTGCAGCCTGCATGAAAGTGTGTGGAAAGTGTTTGCAGTGAAATGGACATGTAAACAATTTTAGTTTGACGTTCTTCTCCTGCAGATTTGAGTAAGCATATAGTTTGAAATAAGACATTGATTTGTTAAAAAAAAATGTAATTCATTTTTTTTTTAAAAGTTTTTTTTTCTTATGCCATTTTTTATACACCTAATGGCTAATGCTCAAAATATTTAACAATTTTTAGAACACCAATCTCAAATGTTAAGACAATAATGCTTTTACTTTCCTTTTTTTAATTTGTGGATTCTTTATCATCCAAAACGGAAAAAGCAAGAAGTTCCGTTAAAATCCTTTTCTGTATAATATCTTAAGAAAAACTCAGATAATGACCTGATTTAAATGGGGAGTATGGGCGGCACACAGGCTGCCACTGACCATCAATTTCACTGATATATCCCAATCCAACAGAGCTATAGCACCACATCAGATTCCTGGAAGCTCTCCATAAGGAGAAAGTATATTTTATGTAAAGTTATGTTCTTTTAACTTGACAAGGCACATGTTTTCCCCAAGTCACAGAGAGGCAGTAAACATAAATACAGAGCTGTGGACATCCCCTTAATAACAGACCATATGTTTCAGTGAGGACTGAGAATGTGGTGAGTCACAACAGATTAATATTTTAACAAGGAGCAGATATAACTGGCTTTTTAGGGGAGGGTGGGGGGCAAGCATATAGGACTCTCTTCAAAGAAGGGAAAACACATCAAAGGAAAGAAGTGCATGCTGGGAGCACTTAATTATTCACATCCAGCAACTTGTGTGTGAATTCACTCTGCCGCTGTCCTAATTAGCAGATCTATGACACCACTGAATGGCCACATAATGCTGTTTCTCCCACAGCGCCGAACCGTAAGTCATTGTAACCCCGGGTATAAGTGAAATCAAGCGTGCAGACGTTGTGGCTTGTCCCCTTCTCTGATTAGCTCCTTTCATTGATTTAACTGATTGAAGGGCAAATTCAAATGGAGGCACAGCCCGGCGACACTCTTGACGGGACGATCTGACCAATCCGTCTTTTGTATCCGACAGCGTTATACATGCGCCTCTAACAAAGACAAATAGTTCCGGGGTGAGGTTTTATGTGTGACGCCTGGAAATGTGTGACCTTGGGACTTTAATTGAACTGTGATTCATTCGTCGGCTCACTGAAAGAAACACACAGTGTGATGAAAACGCTCAGCGAGCTAAAGGGTTGAAGCTGCAACCCGACAAAAAAAAACCAAACAACATAAAAAATAATAAATAGGTGGTAGAATTCACTTAGAATTCTAATCTTTGTATTAATTTCTCAACATTACATTGTATAACCAGAAGGTTTCTAATTTCTAGGATGTAATGCAGGACATGGATCAGCCATCCAGCAGTTGGATCTTGTTCAGAGTAAATAAATAAATAAAATAAAATAAAGAATGCTGAAGTCATTTTGGCAAGCCACCATGGTCTTTTCTATTTGCACTTCAATCACAGTTTACAGTACAGACAAGCCTTACCATAGGCTATTAGACAGTGTAACTGAATAGATTAAATACACTTATCAATCATCCCCTACCCCCCACCATCGCTCCTGCACTTAGTATTGACACTATACTCTTTCACTCTGATTTCCTCACACACACAATGTCTTCCGCCAGCTTAGAGTGGGTGAGCAGATTAAGGTTCAGCTTTCTTCCCTCAAGGACACTTGGGGATGACACATTACTACTGATGATTGTTGCAAGAATCAGACTAGTGATGTCTCAGCTGGAGAGCTCAACTGATGGGAATTTGGCTTCTGACTATCCAGCGCTCTCGGCTGCAGAGAGGGGACTCCGACAGAGTCTCCACTTAAAGGGCTTTGGAGTCCACAAACATGTATTCAAAGATATTTTTTCGCTTTTAACTTACTTGAGTCTGAATGTAAACTCAAAAACTGACATTTTCTCAAAGTGGGCCCCAACATTTTATTCAGACAGTTGCTATGTTTACACAGAAGTTTTTATTCCTTTTTAATTCCGAATACAAGTTAATTTTGCTTTGAACTTATGAAAAATAACCATGTAAACACTTAATTCCTAATGCAAATTTCTATTTGGTATTAAACTTAATTCCGATGTAAGTGGCTGTTTTTTTTGCATTTTAATTCCAAACTATTTAATTCCTCTGTCGCGTAAACCTTTATCCCGCTCTAAGTTCATTCCAGTCGTTCTGCACATACTCGTTACCTCGTCCTGATGACGCACATTGTTTTACCTCCCGTGTTCGGGTGTCTATCTTTCTTCTGATTCTCAGTTGCTGCAAAAAGTGAAGTAGTACACTCGTGTTGAGCTGGTACTTTAAAATTATAATAAAAATAGCGGCAAAACTGTTACTTATTATGTAGTTTTTACAAGTTGCTACTGAAAAGACTAGAAGCAGGAAGCCAACTTTGTTTTTTTCCGGCATACGTCATACTTCACGTGCACCCTCAGAATACTTCCCAACCTGCCGCTCTAAAGAGGAAATAAGTAAGGACGTGTTTCATGTAAACCTCCATTCAAAAATATTATTTTCACGTAAACTTGTAGGAGAATACATTAATTCTGAATTATTTAATTCCGAATTATTAATTCCAAACTAAAAAAAACATGATGTAAATTGCCACTTCGAATTTTGAACAGGAGAGGTCAAAGTAAGAGTATGGCAGTGGATCTGCTGTTAGGACTTTGGCTCCTAATTTAGTAAATGAATGTGTGGAGGCAGGATCTGAACCTGAATAGAAGTAGATGAAAGAAAGAACGGGGGCAGACTATCTGTAGAAGAGGAGAGGACTCCCTGAATCCGCTGTGTGCTGCACAGCAGGTTGCATTTGAGGTGCGGCGGACTACAATGGTATCCTGGCAGTAGATGATAATGACCTTAGTCTTGTTCAAATAACCATCTAGCAGAGCTTTAAAGCTAAACTGTCCATGTAAAAGACCATTCTGTGTCCATTACTGCTTAAGAAAACCTAATTTCAACATCATAATCTAATCACACATTAAAATCACACTAAAAATAGTGCCCTAATCTACCTACCTACCACCTATCTATCTATCTATCTATCTATCTATCTATCTATCTATCTATCTATCTATCTATCTATCTATCTATCTATCTATCTATCTATCTATCTATCTATCTATCTATCTATGTAGTTATCTAGCTAGCTATCTATAACTGTGTTTGTGTGTGTCTGTGTACTATACAGCGAATGAGACATAGGAGAAACAGATAGCTCGAGTCATTTTTTTCTTGAACAGAAAATAATAGAGAATATAAAAAGTAGAGGAGAAGTCATTACATGAATATTTGAATGAGGGCCAAAATGTCATCTTCACAAACTCTGGCTGCTGCCTGTATATAGAAATAATAATTCTTCACTGAGCGGCCCCAAACTGAATTGATTCCTTCCTCTGAGACATTACAGAAGGTAATAATTTGTTTGATAAAAGGCTAATTTGAATCATGTAGAGGGAAATAAAAAATTCTTTCATGTCGACATCACAGCTTCAGAGATGATTAATGGTGCAAACGCAAGGCCGAGCCTCTGTATGTGATAAAAAACTGGAGCGCCCTGAGCAATGTCACCTTGGTGACACATGGCGAGTACAGAGATTGGTAGGGGACAAATGGGAGTGTGTCTTAATTGCACCCTGTCCTTCTTTGTTCTCCTTTGCACTGTATCTTTCTTCAAGATACCACCCAAGGTCCCACTGATCCTGATTGAGGCTAAAAGCAGGCAGGAGACCTCTCAGGGCTTAAAATGCAGCGTGTGTGTGTGTGTGTGCCAGTCATACAGTACTTCTGCTCATAGATACTGTCTTGCTGAACCTTGGCTGTGTCCAATAAGTATCAGCTATGTTACCCGAGATAGAGACAAGCTGCAGATTGAGGAAAGGCATATCCACTTGTAACGAAGAAACGAGGGGCAGGGGGACACGACTACAGCACAGACACCAGCAATTTGCCTTATCTGGTTTGACAGGCTCTGGAGTGGAGGCAGAGTGAGGGAGAGGGCTTTTGCTCGGGTCTTACGCCACAAACGATGAGAGAAAAAGTCCTCAGATGTTCCAAGTGGTGCGAAAATGAAGCAGGAATGACAACAAAGTGCGATAGCAAATGTTTGGAGATAAACTGCTGTGCAGCTGCATAGGACCTCCGCCTGCTAACATGTCGGGCGAGGACATTAGTCAAGGTTTACAGCATTAAAGAATCAATACTGGAGCAGCAACGAAGGCAAACAGTGATATTTGGATTCATCTTCTTGCCGACTGAGGATATCGAACCGCATTCCTCGCCCAAAAAACCCACATGCGTCATAAATCTCAAATGTCAAAAAGTGGCTGAATGTGAGTCTGAATAGTTCAGTTTGGATGTTAAAAAAATGCAAGCGGATAAAACCGGGTGCCTACGTTTTAACTTCTGGGACAAATGTGCAATTTAATGTATGAGGGGAAAAGTCGATATCATCACAAATCAGAGTCTGATCCTTTGTGATTCTCATGTTGCCTCACAGATAGGCTGTGGCATGCTAAAGTTGAAGATACAAACATTCAGTTTTACTGAGCTCACTGTTTTTGCCTAAAGTAAACAGGACTGTGGCATCAAACTCTTTTGGCAAACATATTAAGCTTCTGTCTGCAGGATAACGCACAAAACCACAGTTTGCTCCTGTTTTTCTTTATTTTTTTTTGCCAGACTTTGTTGTGTATTTTTTTGTAACAGGACAAGTGTGAAGAAAAAACAGTAGCCTTGGGGAAGCTGCAGCATTTACTGCATTAGAATAAAAAAAAACAAAAAAAACCTCTACACCATCTGGTTCTTGTTTTATTTCTGTCATCACTGTTTTCATGTACAATAAGTCTGAGCCGGGTGATTTTTAATGCACAACGGCATTTGGGTTTCTGATAAATTCAGACACAGTACAGCTCAATCTAATAAAGGATGCAGCATAAATTAGCATATCACACATGCTGCACCTATCTGTATATCACAAATGCATCTCACAACAACTCCAACTGTGATGCTGCCACGGTGAAGGCTTTGGAGATGGCTGTGCTTTGCTTTGAGACAGGTGGGATGAAACACAAATGGCAAACAAGCTAGAGGCATATTTTCCATGTTCTTTTGCTTACTTCACAAACTTCAGGTTCTGAATGGCATGACAGATGGGGTTTGGCAATGAGCTCCTACGCCTGTTCTATTTAATGTTCAACAAAGATGCAGGACAAAGTAGCATGGTTTGAACAAAGTGAAAAAAAACAGATTCTCTGACATGTTTTCCGCAACCGTAACTGATAAAAAAGACAGTTTGTGCAATATCTGAGATGTTATACTTGCAGAACACATGAGTGATATTGCTGTGAGAATTGTGCGATAAATAGCAGAGCCCCTGCCAATTGTGGGTGTGCACGCAAGCTGCTATAAAAGATTATTCATAACATAGGCAAGAACAGAGTTCAAGCTACACATTCCTCCACACACACTGCTCCTCTGGTAGCCAAAATATCTCCTAACAAAAATAACCTCAGTGGTTTTCTTAAACTTTGACAGACTGGACCAAAACGAGACAAAAAAGGAGCTGATTTATAGTTTTGCTTCTGGCGGTTGCAGAGGTTCTGTGAGGAGACTCCCGAGCTCATTTGAACTTCTTTGTAAATGTAAGTTCACAGGAAGGTGGTGGGGATAGTCTGACATAAACACCCTCTGAACTGTGACTGGTGAGCTTATGCTTCTTCTGTTGTCTGCTAAAAGTTCATGATACGGCTAAAAAGAAAAAGAAAAGAAAGAAAATACACCATATTCACTAAATAGCAAATTTACACTGGATGTTTATTTTAAACCTTTATAGTTTAAGTTAGATGAGGAGAACTATGCCATTTGCACACTGAAATGAACACTACAACTTCAAAGTGACAGACAGCGTGTGTCACACAGCAACCAAGCCTTTATAGATCTTGAAGCATTGAGACTTTAAAGTGATTCATCCATGTAACCATCTTGTGACAACTGCATTTAACATGGACAAGTCTCAAAGTAGTGCAAATAAAGTGTTTATGCCAGTTCAAGATCAAGCATTGACATAAGCATTAATGAAAGGAAAATTTGTGTTATCTTTGCATCCTTTTTATGACTTAATCACTTTTCAGAAACTGCTTTTAAAATGGGGGTGAATCCAACTAATGCTGCTGTGTTTGCTATAAAACTGTATAATAAAAGGAGCGATGCATATTTTACATTCAATGTGACAAATGATGTTTTCGTATCGATTAATAACACTAATTGCTACATTATCCTACCTAATTAGCACATGAAGTAAATGTTCATCTCACCACAAATGGGCTAATTGACAATAAAAATATATAAATCTAAACTCTTTTGCTCATTCTCCATGTTTGATTTACATCAATAATCAATATATTGACATCTAGGTTTAACCTCTTTTTAACAAAGTACAGTTTTGGAACTGGAAGGAAATGACCACTATCTCAGACAAGTTGAACAGGTTTTGCTTCCATGTTTTATGGAGCATTGCTGCTTCTTGAAGAGAACCTTTGGGTTCATTAATGCCTGAAAACAGCATACTGCACTTCAGCTGACCTATACCTTTCCACACCAACAAACCGGATATATTCCCATCTTGAAACATAAAACTGAGGAGAAAAAAAAAAAAAAGTAAATAAAACTGTGTCCCCAGACTCTGAAGATGTAAAAATTCAGCTAAACCCAAGCAGACTGCTGCTACAGGTGTGATTTGGAGTTTTTTTTCTTGCAGTTGTGCTTCATTGGAACACACTGTGGTGGGAGCAAGTGAAGCAGAAGACATTTCATATTAATTTCTCTGAGCTGTGTGAAGGTGATTCATGTCTGGAATATTGATATATATATATATATAAAAAATGACAAAACCAAAAAGAAAATATATGTGAATGTTAAACAAAACAAACGTGAATCACACACAACCTATTCAGTGAAGGAAAAAAAAAAAGACATTTAGTCACAAACTCCAATCTGACTAGAGGCCAACCTCGTTTATTTTCAGATGAAAGCGACACAAATTGTGTTGGACAACTGGAACAACGATTGTGCGCTGAAGAGGGTTTAATGTCAAAACAGCGGCCTGGCAAACTGACAATGCACACCAGCCTGAAGCCCTGAGGCGTACTTCTTAGAACTGCAGTCACATTACTGCCTCCACAGCAGCAACACACTGAAACCCTTAAACACTGTGCTGACTGGATTCCTCAGATTATCGAGTGTGACCTCATGGTGCTGTAACCCAGCGGTGACTCTGCTACATTTCTACTTGATTGTTTCATTATGTGCATTTCACTTCCTCATGTCCCCGCAGTAGCTCAACAAGACACACTCGTGCCCATTTATTCCACTTTCCGATTACAGAAAATCTGATTGATGAGGAGGAATTAATTGTGTTTATTGAAGTGATTCAAGAATAAAACTCAAGCCCCGTTCTTGAGAAAGGTGAGCCTTCATGGACAGCAAAAAAAAAGGCAGACTTCCTCCTAAAATAGCTGAGCGGTGTAGAATCATAGCGAGCCCTGCACCCTGGTGACTTCCTCACTGATTTATTCAGTCATTACTGTGAATGATCGGCCCTTCAAAACTCCCCTCTATTATCTGCAGATGGGATGACGAACCATATTTCATTGTGATTCAAGCGTTTATTGCAGTGATTCGGGGTAAAGACCACCTGCCTGTAACCCAAAGAGGCCACTGAAGGTGATTCTTGCAGGCACACACAAACACACGCGCTGTAAAGACGAGCATTTCTTACCGTTCTGAATGTCCAATATGTGCTGTTTGTCCAACATCCAGCCCCCCATGTTGGAGGCATCCAGTTCATAGCCTTGTAACACAGCTGTCCTCTTCTCCCAGAGCACCACATCAAGACAGGACTCGTATTCATATCCCACTGACACTGGAAGTAATGACAGCAGATACCTATGGTGAGCAAGGATGCAACCTTTTTTACTTGACACTTATAGCAGCAATGAGGCTTGTAGCTTGGAAGACATTCACCACACGTCGCATCTTTTATTTATTTATTTATTTTTTTGTGTGTGTGTGTGTTTGCCGACTCTACTTTTTCTGTAACTATGTAATTCTGCCCAGCTGGGATGATTTTAGATGACCTATGGGGTTTCTGTGTCTCACCTGCACTGTTAGTATTTTATGTGCTTCCCTCTTATTTGTCAGTTTTATCTTCGGTAAATGCAAATAACCCATAACACAACAGCGACTGCAAAGTGGGGCAAATTGCTTAAACAATAAACAGCTGAGATGAAGCACATTAAAATAAATATTTTATACAGCGCGATACGCTCGCAGCCATAAGCCATGATTGGATCTTTGTGATTGTGCGGCAAAATTCATCCCTCTAAACAAAAATCCCTCAGTTCTTTTGAGATTTTCTCAGCTTTAGTAGCATGTGAGTGTAACGGCATGTAATTCTATAAAACAAGCCAATACGATCATACAGAAACATGAAGTGTAACGCGTAAGATTATGCTTTGATTATCATTAAAACATACATATGTAAAATCTTCTGTTTCAGTTTGGAATAGTTATTGTTGGGACTATTGACTCCTTGCATATCTTTTGCGGGCCGATGCCTCACAGGCAATATTTTCATTCTTGCACAGCTGCTGAAATATCACATGCAAAACAAGGAAGTCAGCAAAAAAAGGCAATGGCCTTCAAAAATGCAGCACTGGGGGATTTCAGGATTTCACACCACCTGCTATATATCTTTATTGCTCTTCGTAACAAAAGCAGTCCCTTGCTAAATAATCCCCAATTTAGAAATAAGTAAACTCAGTCTCTAAAAGTTCAGCCAAGGTTCAGTGCCTGAAGGCATCTGACTGCGGACCTGTGCTTGCACAACATCATCAGTGGGAAGCTTCACAGCAGGAACTCACCCACAGCCTCTGCCAGGCCAAAGACCTTCTGATTGTAGGCGTCTGTTTTATCCCAGATGAAGGTGTAGGAGAGGTCGGGGAAGGCGGGGAAAGACTTCTGAAACTGACGGCCCATAACGGCAACCATCAGGTGCACCTTCATCAGGCCAAAGGGGAGACGCTCCTGGGTCAGGAGCACCTTGAGGATGGGCTTGTAGCCAGCTGCCCTGGAGCTCAGGTAGACCAGGTTGAGGTCACTGCCTGGTATGGCCACTTGCTCATGAAGTACCTATGAATTTAATTAACAGTCAGACTGGAGCCAAAACCACAGTGTGAAGTTGAGACATTAAAAAAGAAAAAAAAAAACTGCTAAAAAGAGCAATGGGAGCAGGTATTTAACTTAGAGAATGACTCTAATTACAGCGTGTAAAGTTCCTGAGAGCTGCATGTGCAAACCAATCGTATCCCACAGGCAGCAAATGAATGCTTTGTCATTAGAAAAAATAAATAAATACAACGAAACTAATAACTGACAAGTCTTGTGGTCTTTCCTAAGGAGCCTCAGTTCCCGCCTGAAGCTGCTATCATTTGGAAACAGAACAAATGTAGCCAAACTGTTTTGCTCTGACCAGTTTTTAAACCACAGAGGCTGCAGACTTACTTCTTTTAGTTCGGGGATTTCAACTCATTTGATAAAAGTGGCTGCAAACCAAATCACGAGGCATGTAACCTCCACACAATGTGCCCTGAAAATGTTTTTATCAGTGTTGCTATGAGACAATTTATGGCTTAGTGTTCGGGGAGATGCCTTAATTCAATAAAAGCCCAGAGGTGGGCTGAAAGGCCAATTTGACTCTGTTTAGAATAATCAGGAAAAGCCGTGGTAAAATGAAGATAACATAATCGTTTTCAACCCTGCTGTTGGGTTTAAACACGTGTCAAATAATCACACCTATTCCACACAATCAGATAAGAGCTGAGTTTTGGAATTGGTTTTAAAAAATAAAAAAAACTGTAATGCAAAACATCTGGGTGGCTTCCACCTCACCTGGGTTTCAGGGATGATGGGACTGTCCTCTGGGGAGGTCTTGTACAGAGTGGACAGGGGCGTGGCCAGGATGAGGGGGTTGGGCCGGGTCAGGCCTGTCAGGTAGCAGCTGGGGATGTCATTCTCTTCCCGTTTCATCACCACAGTGTCCATCACATGGAAGATGTTCCAGGGCAACCACACGGTGCGATACAACGTGGGGAATGGAGCACGCTCGTAACTCAGTGTCAAAGAGGCACCGCCATTAACCAGGAGGTCAAACCTTTACACGATAAACATATATCGTCAAAAAAGAATAATGATACTGTTTAAAGTATCAGCATGATGCTGCATTACAGGTTCATGCAATTTGGCAAAGTAATTGAGGAAATGATCTTTTGGAATAATAATCTAACAAATTGCACCATGGAAAACACCTTAGGGTAATATAGTTAAAATATTAAAGGAAAATTATAAGGAGTCATAATTAGACACAAATCTGTTTACAGATGTCAAGACTTGTCCTGCGAGCTTTGAGGTTTGGGGAGATGTTGGATGATCAAAAAATTTATTAAAATGAATTCAAGTGAAAGGTTTTGAGATTTAATGACTCACTGAGAGCTGAAAATGTGACTCTGACTACACTCTGCTTTCTAAGAGATAGAAGTTTAAAGATGAGAAACATGTTTGATAATATCACACTGTAAAATCTGAAGGTGTCAGATAAAACGTGCCGGTGTAGACGACAGAATATTTCCCACTGAAATGAAACGGGATGGAAATATAAATGGCTGCATTCTATTTCTGCTGGTTTGTTGTACAAAATTCACAAAAGCAAAATTCCTCTAAGTGGAATGCAGCCCCCGTTTATACACCCGCACTTGTCCCATTTCACCAGGACAGACTACTGTAGCTCCACCGACTCACTGAACCGAAGTTGATTTGATGCAGAAGTTGTTGCCTTGGAGTTGGCTTTTTCTTCATTTCATTTTATTTTATTTATTTTCTACTAGGATACATGTATTACAATATTGTATAGTTTATTTTATTTTATTTTCTACTAGGATACATGTATTACAATATTGTATAGTTTAGTTTATTTTATTTTCTACTAGGATACATGTATTACAATATTGTATAGTTTAGTTTAGTTTATTTTCTACTAGGATACATGTATTACAATATTGTATAGTTTATTTTATTTTATTTTCTACTAGGATACATGTATTACAATATTGTGTAGTAGATTTTGATTACCCCATTTATCCAACTTTGGGATCTGGTTTAAAAACTTTGTTTTCAGGCTCCAAAAGAACCAATTTTATGTGAACAAAATGTTCTGACGATTTAAAAAAAAAGAAAAAAAGCAGACATGCTTTGAATGGTTAAATCCTCAGGGACCTCCTGTGCCTTTTGGGGGACCCTCCTGGGGGGTTCTGGACCGCAGGTGGGACACGGCTGCTCTAGTACATGCAGAGATGGGTCTAACGCAGGGCTGATTATCCACTCAGGATTAATAAAGTTAATATCATTATAAATATTATTATTATTCCTTCCCTGCACTGAGTTTATGAATAAGTATGGTCACTCTTCAGACTGATGTGTCCCGGGGAGTACATTTATACCTGGACTATGAAGGACCACTACTCAGGAACACAGTGGCCTCGGCTGCTGCACATAACGACTCAGGATTTCATTTTCCCTGACCATGTCTACGCTGTTGCACTTTACTACAGTCATTACGTTATCACCGCATTTCAATTGCCATCACATTTTGTTCTGTCCTCATGTCTGAATTCACACCAATGCCATTTTTTGTACATTGTATATTCTGCTTCAGTGCATTCCCTTTTTAAAATATATGTCTTTTTAACTGATAGAAATATAAATATTTACTATATGCTTTATTCCATCCCCTTAATCTTTTACCTTGATCTTATATCTTTTTTTTTTCATCTTTCCTCTTTTGACAAGAGAGAAGAAAAACAATATTTTGTATGTTTCATATTGCAAGTTGACAATAAAAGTCTTTTGGATGTTGAATCTAAAGCAGGAAAAAACTTCGCCTCCATATACCATTATCATTCTCTGAATCTAATTTATGACTTTGTTCAACGAGGCGTGGTGCTGGCAGACACTTTATGGCAGAATTTGGTTTGGAGTGGTGAGTCCTGGGAGTTTCCTCTGGTGAACTGGTTTTAATTAGTACGACATTACTCAGGGAAAAGTTACTGGTTTGGAAATGAAGGGCGAGTCTTTGAAGAGCTGCTCCATATATTCTGCAAGTTTCACTACCCAGGGGGTAAAGCATCTGTGTGGTGAAATTGCATGCATTCTCATGCACAAAGACGCACAAGCAGATCTGAATGCTTATGCACACCTCTCGTGCACACACACACACACACACACACACACACACACACAGAATGACACACATGTATGCCACCAGCCAAGCTGTGCAGCTGACCTAAAACAGCTTCCTTCTCAAGCTCTCTCCACTTTTGGGCAGTGGGGAGCTCACAGCTGCAAGAGGCCAAGCTTTGATGCTGCACCCCCCACACCCACCCCTCCCTTCTTAACACACTGAGCGGATCTGTTGGCTAACCAAGTGTGATTATCCCCTACCATTTATCACGCTCCTTGTCAGAAGAGTTACAGGGCGGAATATCTGAAGAAATCAGCTAATCCTCAGCAATATATGGGAACCCAAGAATTGTGATTCATCACAACAGCTGTGCAATTCTCTGCCACTCAAAAAGTCTTTTTTTTATTCCACACTGGCAACATATAAACACACTCTTTATCTGCTGAATTTGAACCACGACCTGGCTCACAATATCATATGACTCCCAGGAATATAAAGTCCCAGTCTGAGGTAAAGCCCCGCCTTGTAAGATTTGTGACATACGTTTGTCTTGTATGTGTTTGCACTCCCATTATTAAGGACCCATCTGTGGTAATAGCAGGAGAAGGTCAGACAGTAATCCCATGTTTTACTACTCCGCGGGCAGATTGATTCTACTCTTGCTGATTCAATGCATTTTAAACAGCTTGGTTCAAAATGGCCTCCACCACTGTGGCATTTGCATGAAGAATTGTTCCAGGGTACAATGTGCCGCTGTTTCGATTTCTTTTGAGCATTATTTGGACAACCGCCAAGACTTTTCTCCCATTGTCGGACAGCTTTTTCTCACACTTGTCCAGAGACAGCGGTACACACTTTAAAGAAATCACTTTTAAGGGCGTGGGATAAACCTCAGGATGGAGTTGTATTCATATTTGCAAACTGGTCCTGTATATCCCTACATTCAACACCTACTGATGTGTGCACAGGGAAGCACTTACATGCCGTCTTGCCGTGTGATGGTGTAGCCATACTGCGGATAGTGCAGGAAAGACACGTTGACTCCAATCAGAGGTGTCCCGTCTCCTGTAAGTACCTGACCCCGGATGACTGATGCCAGGCTGTGTAGGCAAACAAACAGAGAAAGAGCTGAGTAAACAAACAGTGCCAGTCGGCATCAACAAGCAGCCACTGCATCAGCACTGCTAACAACCGTCATGCCTTTGCCAGTGGCGGGAGCAGAGTGGTATGAGTTACTGACCATTAGGAACACACACATGTCATTGGTTGTTATTCATGAAAATGTCATCACAGAAAGCCACTTTCTGTGTCTGTTCACTGCTTTTAAAACACTATAATTCAAAAGGGCATCACCCTGTATCTGCATTACAGTATTTCTAAAACAAAAGGACACAGAGATGGGCATATATTTTCTCATACAGAAGCCTTTTTTTAAATTTTTTTTTTTTTACTCCAAGCACAGTGCTTAATGCAGCTCTTAAAAAAGACATATTATTACCTTGTTTTCTCAGTTTGACATGAAATTTTTGTGACATGGCTTCTTTAAAATAATACTGAAATGCAATACAGAAGTTCCTGTTTCTTCCATTAAATGCCCACCTCTATTAAAGTGATGTGGACTTATGACTCCACTCAGCTCCACTTTTCTTCAGGATCTGTAACTTTTGGCGTCTGTAGAGGTCTGAATCCTTCAGCAGAATGTTCAGTAAATAGTTCAGACCTCAAACCAAACTGGCAATTTAATACTTAAATCTTGCTCGTCTACAATTGGACCATGGGTATATTATAGGCTAAAGATCCCTCTTTTAGCTACTATTTCATAATGGGTTGAGATGCTCAAGTTGTACCAGTTGATTTGAACTGAACAATGCTTGCCGTTACATTCATAACCAATATATTACGTGTGATCTCTGTTGGGAAACAAACAATTTTAATTATTCACTCGTTTCAAAATGCTGAGTCTGTCAATTAAATGGTCAAACTGAATATTTAAAAATGTTTCATGGTGATGTCAATAATAAAAAGGTTGCAAAACTTGGAGTAAAAATAAATTATTTTAGGAAGCTAAAGACAAGTGTCCTGTTTGAAAAAGCTACATTTGGTCTGCACTTTAGTTTTGTCTTTCTAACCCATATATTATTGTACCTTCAAAAAAGACTTACAAATGATAAGAAAAAAAAAAACTATTGCCTCTTTAAAGGGTTAAAACAAAACATGTAGTTGTTCTTATCAGTCTAACCAATGAAGTTTTTGTTCTCTTAAGTAAAGTTAGCTTAGTGAATGAAATGTACAATGCACTCAGCAGCGAGCCTATTAAATTAGATAAATTAGTCAAATATTCAGAGAATTGTGATTACCCTGACCCAACCAAAAGCAGCATTCTCCATGAATTGTATTTTAAGTGGCAGTGACTCATTCATGATTATTCACTAGTTTTGCTTCCAGTTTCTTGTCAGTGTCATAACAAAGTTTTATGCTTGAATGCTTAATAATTTCTAAGGCAATACTTGTGATGAAGGATAATCAACAAGATGAGTGGTAGAACAAGCTCTTCAATTCTGTTACAGATATCCTCTCAACACGAGACGCTAAAAAGCTTGGTGACTGACGTGTCAAGAGGCACTTTACAGCAATTCAAAACAAAAAAAAAAAGTTTTGCTAAAGGCAAACTGTCACAAAAGAAAATAAGATAAGGGCTTGCAAAAGAGAAAGAAATACAATATATATATCTATATATATCTATATATATCTATATCTATATATATATACATATATATATATCTATATACATATATATATATATATATATCTATATACATATATATATATATATATATATATATAAACATAAACATAAAACATGTTAAGCTGTAAGGATGTTGAGGGTTGTAGTGGAGAAAAAAAAATGTGAATAACCTTTAATAAAAAAAAGTTGTAGTGATTTTTGAGGCACAAACATTCACGCCTGGCATCTGCCTCGTACAACCTGCCTCTTACTACTGGCCAAACAGTAACGCCACTTGAGCAGATAGAGCGGTTGAATGCTTCACTTCAGGACACCTATGTAGTAGTTAGTCTAGCATATGGGAGAGCATTACTCATGCCCTGTCCCCACTCAGATTTTCCCTGCTAGTAAATGTATTTGCTTCTGGTCAAAAGGCTCTCCACCTTCAGTGTCTCCTCTGCCTTCACCTGAAAAAAAAGACCCTGTATTTTCTTTGCTGTTTTTGGTTTATAAATCACAGACGCAGGAGATACTTACATGATTTAAGCCTCTGATAGCCTCTACCATTATTCAACATGACTGCAGGGCCTTCAGGTAGAACTTTTCTAACACTTATTCTCATTCCTAAATTCACAGGTATGAATTTGTTAAGTCAGTCTCTAGTGTGAAGGTAAGAGGGGAAGTCAATGCTATATTTCTCTATCAACATTTACTCATTTCCCACCTCTGAACCACAGAGTGGAATTTTAAAAGCATTTTCCTCTACATTTGTCATTGGGGGGGCAAAAAAAAATGTACCATTTTGCTACTTTATCTCCGGGTCATTACATATATAAGACAAGGATGATCAACGGCTCGAGCCTCTCCCTTATTTCCCTGCCGCTTCAACCATCTCCCATCGTTTATTTACTGGCTCAAAGAACAAGGCCACTTAAGAGCTCCCACGAAGGCTCACTCTTTCTTCGCTGTGTCTCTATTAATCTTTTGAGAGGCAGATGGATGATATAAGAACTGCTCCCCCCCTCAAACAAACCCAAAGTAACACCACCTGCTGAAACTCCAAAAATGAATCATAGAATGCACACATTCTTATCTGTTATTGTCCCACTCTGGCTGTAGAAAAACACCATCTGAAAACCCAGTGGGAGACTTATATGGGGATATGTGATACGGCTGGGGAACTATTGTGGGGGAGTAGTGTGGAAGGAGGGGGCACTATCCCACAACACATGTTTTATTCTCTGTGCTAAGCAAGGGACAAGTTTACTGCTGTGTTCTGAAACCAAACCACAATGAAATCTGCTCCCCTTCTCTTGGTTTACACAATGGTTTCTTGAACAAGGAAAAAAAAAAAAAAAAGGAGAGGAATGACCTCTAAGTATTTCCAATTCCTGTACCGTTACACTTCAGATGTTCTACGACTGGGTGCAACAGTCCCCACTGCTGTTGGAAGTCTTTGTTTTGTTTTCTTTCTTTTCATTGTTGCCGCGATTCAGACGCTTCCTTATAAAGTTAAATATGCAAAAGTTGTTGATAAATTATTCATATTATAACCAAAAAATTGAGCCTGAAAACCCATTCTCCCACCAGCCTGTACGCTGATGTACAAGTCTTTAAAAAATGACCGTATTTGTGCTGGTAATGCAAAAAGACCAAATTTAATTTTGTCAAATTTTACAGCAGGTATGTTAGAGCAACTAAAACTATATTTTTGAATATAAAACTAACTTCCAGAAGAAGATAAAAAGGCAAATGAATTTAAAAGAAAAAAAATAAGGCTAATGCCACAGCCAGACATGCAATCGACAGTAAGCTGAAGACAATGAGGATGAGGATTACCAAGAACCCGTCTGGGGGGAATTGCCTCATTCTATATTTTCACTAAATCATGCTATTTACATAAGGATTACTTTAAACTGTTGGAAAAAATATTTCCAAAGCCTTCAGCACACAGTTGGCAATCATTTCCTTCTCCATCAGTCTTAAGAAAAAGAAGGAAAGAAAGAAAAAATTAGCAATAAGTGATTCTGAACAAAACGCTGCGAGGTTTTGGTGAAAAACATAACCCTCTCCTTGGTTTGCACATTGACGTGGCACAGTAGTCTATTCATTTCGTAAGGTCTTTTTTGCCCTTTACATCAAACTTTTCAATCAATGACTTTGCCTTGGATAAACACCCTGAAACTTAAATTCTTGCAACAACATGAATGAAACTGTGTAGGCGTATAACAAGTTGTTACAAAGACTAAAAAGACTGAAAAGGCAGATATAAAAAGTGAAAAAAAAAGAAAGATACATGTTTCTATTGCTGTTTAAATGTCTTTGAAGATTATTAAAACTCTCATTTGTTTTGAGTGTGGTAATTAGCACTAAAAACTAAAGACAAGCTGACAGAAATGTTGTTTAGTTTTAGGTCATTTGCAAGCAAGAGCAACATGATAATCAAATAACTTGAGGTGAAAATGTCTGCTGTAAGTCTGAGTGACCAGATCAACAGAACGTCCACAAAGTCATGTCAGACAGAGAGTGATGATAACATAACATAGAGCACTTTACAACTTGCAGCAAAAAATAGAACAACACCTTTATGAGCTGTAAACCAAAGAATAAGCTTCATATCAAAGTGAAAAATGTGTCAGGTTATATATCGTTTCGTAGCACAGAAATGTGGACTTTTAATACATTTTTCATGCCGGGATAAGTTAGAATATGAAGTTACTCCCGTTTGATGTTCTTTTGTTGGAAGAGCAGTTTCAAGCTAGTAAGGATCCAAGTTAATATAATAGACATCTCCATTTAAGTGTTCCAGCCTCAGATGTACAAATGCCCCGCGAGATGTATCGGCTGATACAAAATATGAATACATATCTCTAATAAAAGATACATGCTGCATACATGTGCAGTAAAACTGTTCTCGATTTCCCTTTCCCATTTAGAAAATTAAACCCTCTTGTTGTATTGGTGTAAGCAAGCCAATGCCCATGTTTTTACAGCCTCAAGGCCTGTTTTTTTTTTCTTTTTTTGTTTTGTTTTTTATACAAGCTCACTTCAGAGCTGCTTGTCACTTGGATAAATAAATAAATACCTGTGCAGCCAAACTGTTGCAAACACATTGTCACTTTGACTCCGAAGACAAACAGAAGCGAGGCTCTTGGACACTTTCAAAGTGGCGGCACAAACACAGGTGCCTCCCTCGGTGGGTAACGAGACATGACAAACAGCTCACACAGCCAAACAATTAAGAAGCTGTCAGTAATGCATGAAGCCACTTACCTGCCGTTGAACGGGTTATCCCCCGGGATCACGTGACTGCCGCTGGGTCCGATCAGAAAACTGACGCGGTCGTAAAAGCTCCTGGATGAAGGCTGGTGGGCTGCACTCTGGCCTTGGCCAGCAACTGCGGAGGGGTCAGTTGAACCACGACAGTAAGTTTGACCCTGGCAGGCCATTTGAGAGCAGCAGTCTGGGTCCATGCAGTCGACAAGCCCATCTGGTTAACAGGAAGGAGACAGGCAAGACAGGGAGGAGAAGCTTTGTTGACCTGTTTGCTTTGGGGTTTGACAATGAAATCATGGGGACCTCCATTACTGTGTAGCACAGATGACTTCTAGCTTCAACCTAAGTTCATTAAAGCAAGTGGAAAGACCTTGGACTGACATGCAGTAAATATTTCAGACTACTTCATGTGATCCTCAAAAGTTCTGGGCTTGTTGACCGGGCGATGGAGCAGTTCGTTAGAAGTCTTCATTTATAATCCCGACTTCTCTTTCTAATTGATCTTCTGTATATTTTAAGGCATGCTGTTTAACAACATGATCTGTTGCTACATGCTGATGTGAAATGCACTTATTTAGTTTCTTAGCAGTTGTCACAGAGAAACCCATCAAAAGCAACTTCCTGTCTAGCGCAATAAAGATTTTCATGCACATTTTTTTTTTTTTTTTTTGCAGCCAAAAGACCACTGGTACAAGGCATTTACTTCTTCCTACCTCCCTCATTATCCTTGCCATCGGAGCAGAGCGTTTCGGTTGCGACATCACAACCGAGCCCTCTCCAACCCGACTGGCAGATGCAGTGCCAGACGTTCTGATCCAAGACGCACCTCCCATTGTTATTGCACAGCCCAGGGCAGCCGTCTGTCAACACATCATGCACGGGTTAGAAACAGCCCAACAAATAAACAGCGAGGAGATCAGGAGGAGGAGAAGGTAAGGGAGAAGACAAGAGCAAAAGAGGTGGGGGGAGGGAGATATAGAGTGGACAGGGGTCAAAGGAGGGACAAAAATGATAGAAGACAGTAGTGAGTGAACATACAATACAATAACACCTCTGACAGGACTGGGCATGAGGGGGATGTTGTGAGGGGTTACAGTCGTTTCACATGAGTTTTAGGAGCATGTGCAACTATTGTGAGAAGTGAAATGCATGGGGAAAGGGAGTGAAGCCTGCTGAGCAGTTTACTTAAAAGAGCGACATTGCAAAAGCATACGTAAATGTCATTCTTAGTGGAGTTTTATGCATTTCTTTTTTCAGGGTTTAAATCAAACTTTCAATGTGAGTTTAAATGACTTATTATGTATCCACGAATCCACAGTGCGATATTTTCTTTTTAAACTAATGCTGTCCTTGTATCGAATCCACAATATTTTGCTATGCAAATCAAAATTTCAAGGATATTCTTGTCTTCAAAGTTGCATAAATCCCATTTATGAGGCTGAGAAAGCCCTTGCTCGAGAAGTTCATTGGTTTTTGCCTGAAAATAATTAAAGCAGGAATAGCCCACTGCAGATGTTGGAAATACTCATGTGAAGTAACAGCAACATCAAAGGGTAAAGGAGGTATATATGTAAATAGGAGGGGAGAGGGAGAAAAGGAGGAAGGATCAAGAGGCTCCACATTTACAGAAAACAGTGCACTTGCTGCCAGATCGCATTCCTTCTAATGGAGGGTGAAGACAGGGAGCCGAAACATGACTAAACCACACCAGTTTGGGGCGTTTAATCTGGCAGACACAGGGAGTTACGACAGTGGTGGGGGGGGAGTGGAGTGGGGAGTGAAGAAGGGACCGTGGAGTCTGGCGTGAGGCTGGTTAAGACGGACAGGAGATGAGGGGACAAATCTGGTGGGGAGCAGGATCACAGCAGAAACATTATGATCGACTCGGACATAAAACAGGTGTATATACGCCGTGCTAGGAGAGACAGAGAGCAGGGAGGGATTGTTCGTGACAATCTCCCTTGTGAGGGTAGTGGTTCAATTTACCTTTATATCCTATCTTGACTGCTCCTATTACACAACCGAGGAAAGGGAAACATTTGGAAAAGAAAATTACTTATCTCTGTGGTGGCAGTGTGCGAAGACTGGCAAACACATTTACTTAGTGTAACTTGCAGAAAGTGGAAATGGTTTCTGGCACACAGCTGCCTGAATACGTGGGTTAAATATTAAGAAAAAAAAAAAAAAAGAAAGAAGCTTTACAGGTTGTTTTCTCGAATATTACTGTCTTCACCTTGTGTTACCTTCTGCTCTATTTCAGCCTCTCGACTGTGTATGCAAATCACAGCATTTACGATGATTGAGCTGAATAGTTAATACTAAACATGAGTGACAGGACATGACTTAGATTACTGAATGAGAGGGAAGCTGGAAACTCACACTTTTAATTATTTATTTAGCTATTTATTTTTACAAATGTTTTTTTTTTTTTTTTTTTTTTTTTACTATTTTTTACTTTTCTTTAGGCAAAGAAAGTGTCCAGACTGATAATAAAAAAAAGGAGAAAAAAAAACAAACATCTAGCATGCAATGAGAAAACAGTTTTTTTTACCTGATACTCTGGAATCCAGGGCTATACGTGTAAGCCAAGAGGGGGTTGGAAAGAGACAGAGAGGTAGGCAGACAGGCATACAGACACAGAATAGAGAAGAGAATGGATACAGGTAGGAGTTAGGCAAAGGAATGCAAATAGAAACAAGTGGAAAATATATCTGAGAAGAGAGCACAAGAGAGAGCACATTTAAAGGAGCTGCAGCAAAAAGAGGGGAAAAAAATCTGTATTTGACTAAGTTAAAAGTATAGCTGGTTAATTAAATCACTGTGTGATTAATCAGAATTTTAGATGTCTCTATTGTCAAAACCACATGTTTTTCCTACAACAATGCCTTGGATTATGAATCTGTTTGTTTCTATCGAAGCAACATAATCAATTCAGCATCTTGTGCTCGGTAAAATATTCATTGCTAACACTTTATCTGCTTTGCTTTGCCAAAACAAGAGAGGGTAACCCACTACCAATTTAAAAAAAAGAAAGAAAACACACTGTTTCTATTGATATCTGAGTGCTGTAGCACTCTTTGTTTTCAGACCATATGAGTCAGTTTCATCTGGGTGTGCATCAAAACATTTCACTGTCTGCTTGTCAGCGTGTATACAGGCTCCGGCTCATTCTAATATGAATGCATCGTCAAGCAGAATATTGTGTTTCTGTGTTTTTTGTCTTCTTTTTTTTTTTTTTTTGTCATCTCTGCTTCAGTGATTATAACAGCAGCATGCCAGTGACCTAGCAGTACACTAACACAAATCAAAAACACCTTAGCAGTAAACTGCATTGCTGAGAAAGCAATGACAAAAGTGTAAGCCTTGCATACAAAACAGGATCTAGATGGTTGCGACAAAAGATTGACCAAGGAAGTGCTCCATTCAAACTCTGACCATGTAATGTGATTAAAAGGCTCTTTGTGTGAATGGCAGTTTATTCAGGATTTGAAAGACAAACTAAGCCCCCGCTTCTTTAAGAAAAGGTAGCACACTGCCTATTCAGAGCCACTGCATCTAAACCATGGAGTTACTTTCCTGGAGCCTTGAACAGAAGCGGGGGAGGGGGGGTGGATGATGTGCGAGCGGCCCGGAGGAGGGAAAGATTAATAAGATCAGGAATGTGACCCCTCCAACAACTCCCTCACTGCAATCTCGTCTCCCCTCAGAAATGGATTTGTGCTGCAGACAGGGGATTGCTTATGAGAGAACTTGTAAATACATAATTAGGGTTCAAGAGTTTGCAGTGCCAGATAGTTTTTTTCGCAGGGAATTTGTTGTTGTCGAGAGGTTGGAAATGACACTTGGAGGGATGATGTTTGAGGCAACGTGTCAGGGTTTAACTACAGGACCTTTGACAGAAGGGAAGGTGTCAAGGAAGTTTGAGTTAAAGGTCCAAAGGAAGAGGCATCTCAGAACTCATTATCCTCATTAATGCCAGGTGAATCACTGCGATTTCACAGAAAAAATTATATTCCAAAGAGGCCAACCCGTGGCTTTTTGGCTCCCTTAATACCTGCCCTTGACTCACGAATACATAAGCATCACTTTAGCAGTGTAAAAGGTGGAATATCTAAATGCTTTATAGAAATTTCAAAGTTAGAGTGAATTTTTTGAAGGGATCATACTATTCAGGAAACTGACTGATGGTTGGACAAAAACAAGATTATGATATATAGCTGATTTCAAGGTAAAGAGACAGACTTACTGCAACTTTGAATCTGACCCAAACCCAGTTGATGGCTTTAGAAAAATCATTTTTTAATATGCACTTGTTAGCTCCTACACAGATGAAGCGTTATGTGCAGCAGCTGTAGAATAAAATACTGTTTTGAAAGAAACAGATCCTTCATCAGTGCAAGTTTACTTCTAATACCAGATAAAGTTGTTATCAAAATCATTTCCAAGCTGCGTTATTCTCTTTTTATCAGAGGAACTCTAAGATAGCCTTGAATCGCTAACTATAGGAGTCATTCAACACCAGCTACGCCCACAGCTTTCTCCAGTTCTTTATTTTATCTTCTTTGTTTGGTTCATTTTATTGTTTATTTTGTTTTTAATCAATGCAGCATGATTGTGTAGCTGGTGAAAAAGGTTTACATTCACATCCCACCATCATGTAGAACAATGTGACAGCTCAATGTTACATGCAAAAGCTTTTCCTTGTTACTGTTGTTTGGCTTTATCTCAGGTGTTAAAAGACTCTTCTTCACCTATTTGTGCATCGTCTGAGCCTAAACAATAAAAAAAAAGAAATTACATATTTGGAAAAGTGAGGCTTAGGAAATTTATTTAATCAAAGCAGACCCAGTTGATAGCTTTTTCTTTTTTTTTTTTTTTTAATCTGAGTGCATCATAAATATTTTAACAGAAAGGCTACATAAACATGAAGCCTATGTTATAGCTACAAGAAACATGATGCATTTGTGCTGTTGGTTATTTTACAGCAGTCAACACATCTGGTTTCTAGTCGTATTTACGCTTTTCTTGGTAGACAATTTAGATCATTAGGAGTTGGTTGCACCTGTGCAACAAAACTGTAAATTCAGGGGTTGCCAGCTCTGGTCCTGCAGGTTTTCCATGTATTCCTGTTCCAACACACATGACTCAAACTAATCTGTCATTGTGCAGAACTTCATTGGCTGTTGGATCCATTTAATGGCATCCAGGTGTGTTGCAACAGGGATACATTGAAAACCTGCAGGACAGCAGCCCTCGAACCTCTGGAGGGTTAATGGTTCATATCCAACTTCATCCCAGTAAACCTGTTGTTGTGACCTTGACCAAGACACATGCATACACCAGCAGGGCCTCCAGTGTCGGCACCGCTGGTGTGTATTTGTGTGTATGTTGGTGATCCTAGATGCCATTTGTGGGCTGATTGGGCAGGCATTTTCACTAAAGGCAATGAAGATCCTCATGAAAATCTGACGTCCATGCTAAAAACTAAAAACACCAAATTATTGCAGCATTTTGATTAACAGTGATGTGTCCAAAATGGAGAGCATTTTCTAAATATCATGCCAATTATTTTCACGTTTATTCTTGCCACTTTAAAATAACTATGGGGGTTTCTGAGAAAGTTTTATTTGTATTTAGAAAATCTTGGCAAGTCAAATGTTTCAGTTCCACTGGTATTTTAACCTTTTAAAACCTGAGGTCGTCTAATTAGGAGACTTGAGAACAGATGGTAGCACACTGTCAAACTGTGCTAAAATAGTAATTTAGGAGACCTTGTCTGCATGTACCCAAACCTAATTTAATCTAGGCTCCAACATCTAGAGGTGTAGAGCGACAGCTCCATCATTCCTAAGGGGTATTTATATCTATCTGTAAAGTGATTTTTTTTTTTTTTTTTTTTTGGTTGAGCCTGAAACCTTTTAATTTGTACTATCTGAAAATTTTCATTTATTCATTACCAGTAACATATACACTGGTATTTCCTCATTTTAACACATCTCTTAAGTCTTCTCTTTAACATGACTCTGAAAGTATTCAAATAATAAATAAGGAATAAACCTACATGGAGAACTGTGAAAAAAAAAATGAAAGAATAAAATAATAAAATATGACTGACAACATCCTGGCTGCAGTGTTTGGTTCAAAAAAGTTGATCTTAGGTTTATGCATGTGCTCTGCAAACGCCACTAAACAGTCCCGATGACGAGTTTGCCATAGTTGTTAAGAGTGTAGGCAGAAGTATATCAGGATCTGGTGGCTGAAACCCTCTCTGACATTCACACTTCAGCATTGCCCTTTTAAGCCTGCCAATAAATGAATTTCCTCTGTAGATGGTGCCCCTGTGTGACGCATGTGTAGGTGTGCAGAGCTGTACGTGTCACCGTGGCTCACCGATGGTGCAGTGTTCCCCCGTCCAGCCCTGATGGCAGTCACACTTGCCCTCTCGGCAGACTCCGTGGTCGATGCAGCGTGGGTGACAGTCCCTCTGCTCGCATTCTGGTCCTGTCCAGCCCTCTTCGCAGTGACACACACCACCGATGCAAGATCCATGGGGACCACAGTCCACCACACACACCTCTGTCACAAAACAGAGAGCCATTGAGATATGTAACTTCTGTTCTGTGAAAAAGAATTTTTTTTTTTCTCTCCTTCTACACTGGTGTATTTTTGTATTCTGCATAGGTGCATCTGCCAGCACAGAAAAATGCTCTGATGTTTTCTGAGAAGTGCTCGCTTCTGTGGTTAAAGTGGGCCAATAAGTTTAACTGTAAACAAGACTTGTTTTCAACACGTTTTCCTAAAAATGGGGCTGTAATAAATTTTGACTTTGTCACTGCCAAGTCTTGCATTATTTAAAGTGACTTAAAATTACTGTTATTGGGAAAAGTTTACATGGGAAACGTGTTTTTACGGCTCGTGGTATTTGAATTTTACCAGATTTGTTTTGCACCACTTCTTTATTTCTAGCTGAGTACGGAGTGCAATGCACAGTTGACACATCAAACATTAGAGCAGCGAAAATCAAAAGAAATGGAAAGCCCTAACAACTTTTATTCTGCTGCCACTTAGCCATGACACACAACGGCTAGTGATTTGCAGAAAGAAGTGCGCAACTCTTCTTCCTAAGAGGATGATATTAATCCTGATAGCGTTATTACTTTTATGGGTTCAGCCTATAATACAAACCCTTCCATTCTCAGAGCTTGACATTTCATTTAAAAGCTGTTTCACACAACACAACGTCCTCAGAGTGCACTGAAACCGGCAGAAATGTGTCAACAATGGCCACTGATGGGATAAAACCTCAAACAGGACATTAAAAGGGAACATGTAATGTTTTTATAATGGAAGTGGGATGCATTCCAGCTCAGTTTACATCTATTATGACTAAAATTTCTTCGGCAACTAATTCCAGAGAGCTTAAATTATCTTTTCAACAAGCTGCTTGTAATCTATGTAATGACCACCTTTTCTCTGTCTGCAAAAAACCACTGGTGTTTATCACATCAATTAAATATCTGTCTGAAAAATTAGACTGACATAACAGAAATAAAAAAACAAAAAACAAAAAACAAAAAACAAAAACCTTTCACTAAGCAGATAACCGGGAAACAGTTCATTACTGTCACTTTTTTGTGTCGCTACTTTAACTCAACATTGTCAGAATAATTTTATAGATCTTTATGTTTTGTTATTGGTACACTGGCCATAAAATGAAAACAAAAACATGTCACTGCTCAAAAAGCTTGAAAAAAATAAAGCACTGCAATTACTTTGGGTCTTTACTTCTGAAGTAACCACTTTCTTATCTTATGAAGCTTTTTTGTTGGATTTAGTCTTGACAAAATGAAGCAAGAGTTGTGGACTTAAGCGAAATTTTGTCACGACTCAGATACAGGATCAACATGTTTTCTTAAAATATGAAGCGACGCAAGCAGCTGAGCAGCTGTCGGGAATCTGTGCTATCTTCAGAAAATTCAAATGACTTGGTAAGTAATCAGCCTGTAACAGGCTAAAGCTAATGCTCAACAAGCTGCGGCTGCTCTTGTGCGAGAGTAAGGAATGCTGATTTGCAGGAACTAAGAGCTTCCATCAAATCTTTTGAACAGAAAGCTCACAAAGCTTTCTGATGTGACAGAATTCATCTGGAGGAAAGCGGTTCAAGTGTGCTCTCAAATTTCAAGCGACGAGATGCTCCAGGAAATGTATATAACCCCACAGCAGAAAAGTTTGTGACTTTTTTTTTTTTTTTTTTTTTTAAAAACTTGCTTGAGCCCTCAAGAAAACCAAATGAGTCAACATCGGTCTACAGCTCTAAATGCATTAGGCCATGGATGAAATATCCGCAAATTATTTTTTCGTGGATTTCTATTCTTAAGCCAGTCTAACACTGCTACTTTGCCATTACTCATCCCCCTTTACTGAGGTTTTCTTAAACGTCTGTCTGTTCCAGCTCTCTGAATAGAGTTTTTCTTCGATTGAGGGACCTTGGATGGTTCTGATTAAGCTGAGCAGACACTGTAGAATATTAAGCATGCCTCTGGAGGGGAGTCATTCAATTCCAAAGGAATACCTCCTTCCCATTGAATCTATGCAATCAATTTTTCATTAGTGCAAAAGTGTTTATCTGCCTTTAACATGCCCCTGACTCGAGCTGGATAGGGGTTGTGGGCGGTCGATCCATGCTACGCGCTTGTTAATTAAAGTTTATTTAATTGAAGAAGAACCGCAGCATTAATTACGACTGAATCCTCCACCCATCCAGATGGCTAAACTCTCCAACTTTTGGACTGCACTAATGTTCAGTTCTGTTCCGCTGTTGAAAAGCTTGAGATGTCTTACTGCGCAAGAGGATTGTGTGTGAAATTTCAATAGCTTTAAGAGAATAGCAAATTACATTTCCTTAGAAAAGAAAATGAAGGAATGCACAAAAGAGAGAAAAAAAAACCTTTTTCACTAACATAATCATTCTTCTTTCTTGAGCATCAAGCAAACAGGCTGCATGCTGCTTCAAAAGGTCTGCAAAGACATCTATCATCTCCAACATGCCATCAAGCCTTCTTTCGTTTTGATTTTCAGCTGAAGCTCAGCTAAAAGAAATATATTTAAGAATCTTTTGAACTGAAAGAAACAAACTGAAACTTCTGGTTTTAATTGTTTGCCTCAGTATGTGTTCCTCTTGGGGTAGAACGCACAGGGAATGAGTCTTCTCTGAGGAGGGAAGCAGTGCATAAATCACCTGAATCTCAGGCGCAGATAGCAGATGGGAGGGGCCAGCCTTTGAACTAACACTGAACCTACCTGTGTCGGAAGACAAACCTACCAAACACAAAGCCGGGAACAAATGAAGAGGCTCTACAGCACTGCAACAGATGGGAACACAAAATTGTCTCTTTTCTTCTAGCGAACCAAAGAGACGCTACCAAAGATAATGCCTCTTTTGGAAAATATTTTGAACAAATTTATTTACGCCGTAAGACTGCACACACATGCACAAAAAGTAGAGCATATGCTCAGTTACTCAAAGAGCCAAAGCTTTTGTTGTTAGCATATGCTGTGTATACAATCGGCATGATTCAAGCGTTGATTACCAAACGTTGAGGGTGTGATCACACTCACAGTTTGAATAATTGAGTCCAAAACATTTTGAAGCATCTCTTTTTCTCTTTCTCGCTCGCTCTCTCTACCAGGTATCAACATTTATCTTCTCAAATCCAAGAAAGCCTTGCTTTTTCACTCCTACTCTGGGTAAGAACCGAGACACTGCATATATCATTCAGTTTTTGCGACGTCACACATTTTAATATTGTGTATGACCTGCACTGCTGTTACATGTTTAACCACTCTAAATGAAGTGTAATTGTGTCTATCTTGTAATGAAAATGCAAAATAAAAATAGTCAAAACATTTGTCAACAACATATCATTACTGGCAGTATTGTAGCACTGCACAACTCCAATTCATCACCCACGGTGCTGACTCTGATCATGAATCAGCGGGACATCACAAATTAATAAGTTTGTGTTCCTAATGCTTGCCTATAGGAAAAAAAAATGGTGGGGGAAAGAAAGATTTATGATTGACTCAGACAGATTTATTTTCAAACTGTGGCACATACATTTCAGAAAGCAAATCGTTCTCCACATCAAGCTGATGAATCACCTCAAATTGTGATTATTTGCTAATCGTTAAAAATGAAAGCATACATCACACTCATTTCTCTCATAATTTCAGAAGTATATGTGTGACCGAGTTTAGCAAATGATTCCCTAACTTCCACAACAAGACACCCACATGTAGAGATGCTGCGATGTTTCATTCCACCCTGTTAGTAAAGGCGTATGCATCTGCTGTTTTGGCCACCTGGTGTCTAGCACAGCGAGAAGGGAGTTTGTTTAGAATAAATACAGAGAAATATGGTGCCAATTACTTGTTAGTGTGACTGAAACTTTACCCATAAAAGCAGTAAAAAAAAACATAATACTGCAGATCTGACTGCAGCGATAGCAGCCAACAACACTGCATTGACATCAATAAAAAGGGATGGCAGTAAGAAAGACTCCAGATTTATCTCTGTGAAGCTAAAGTTGTTGTTTTTTTTTAGCTTTAGTGAGGCAACAGCATAGAATTAAAAAAGAAAATATCCAAGTTTCTGTCTCTAATGATTTCATCAAATCAAGTTAAAAGACACCAGAGCTGTCACATTTAATTAAAATAGTGGAATTTCATTTTAGTTGAAGTCCTTGATAATTAATTCAATCAGTCAAGAGAACGAGCATTCAGCAACTCAGTTTGTTTCCCATTTTTCATATTAGAAGGTCAAACACTACCTGCAGTGGCTCCAGCTTCTTGAGTTTTCGAATCGCCTCTTTATGTGAATGAACTTGTAATTTTAGTTTTTTTTGTTGTTTATTTTTCAACATGAAATAAAGCAATTAAAGTCATCTTTGGTCTCAGTGTTTCACTGTTTTTAGTGGAAGCTGTTTACAGGGGAAAACAGTTCATAAGTCTGCAAATATGAGCTGCAAACTGAAATTACAACCAAATTATAATGGTAATGATCTTTAAAGGTGGAGTATGTAAGATTTTCAATATTTTCAAAATAAATTAACTAAAAAAATAACTACAATCATAATTAAATAGTTTTTTAAAAACACATAGGTTCCAGTCTGTCCATATTTGATGTTATTAAATTACAAGTTTAATTAATGACAAAGACCCTTCTTAAATGTTTGCCTACCAGTAAAAAAATGTGCTTTTTGTCATTTGTCATTAATTAAACTTGTAATTTAATAACACATCAAATATGGACAGACTGGAATCTACATGTTCAAAAAACTATCTAATTATGATTGTAGTTATTTTATTAGTTAATTTCTTTTTTAAATATTGAAAATCTGACATACTCCACCTTTAAGGGACGAAAGGAGAGAAAAAGGGAGTGTTTTCTGACCTATCGAGCAGTCAGCCCCGGTCCAGTTAGCCTCGCAGACGCAGGTTCCCGAGTCTGTATTGAAGGTGCCATGACTGGAGCACTGCTCTGGACAAGTGCTCTTTAGAATCTCACAGCTGATGCCACCCCAGCCCGGGTTACAGTGGCACTCACCATGATGGCAGGCTCCATGACCGGAGCACGTCGGGTCCACACAGTCCACTGCAGACACAAAGCGAGGATGACAGCAATGTCACTTTACCACTTCTAAAGTGGATATCAAACCTCCTTATTTATACCCTGCCACTTTGAATACTCTACCGGCCAGAAGTCTTTTTATTTAAGAGAGAAAACGCTTGAGTGCCGGATGATAGCTGGTGACCCAAAACTGAAATGTAGGCAGGCTTTGGCGATAGAATGTAGTAATTTTCCACCCTGTTCAGCTAGCGCCTCTATGGTATATTATAGGGAACGTCCAACACAAAGACAGCATAATTACGCCCCATTATAGGGCCTAAGAAACAAAGCACAATTAGCGTCTAGACTGATATAATCAATTACTATCAACACATTTCAGCTCAACCTGCCGATCTAGGTTAATAATTGGCAATTATGACCAACATAATTAACCCATTACTAACAAAGGGAAATTCGGAACAAGTTTTTTGTGCTTCCACTGGAACTTCTTGCCCTGTGCACTTCCTTATCTACGCGGACACTGTCGTTTACCTGAACCCGTTTCTCAAAAAGCCTCCTCCCATATGTGTTACTCTCCCATGGTTTTTTTTTTTTTTTCACTTCAAAGAAAACCACAACATATTCATCAAGTCAACTCAATAGCTTTTTGCATGTAAGGTCAACAACTCCCTCATGTAAATCTGAGCTGATAATTGCCTTTTATCTGCACAAAGATCGATAAAGTTAAATGCAAGGGAGTGAAAGGGGGTAGAGGGGTGGAAGCGGAGGTTGACAAGAAAGAGAAAGCGGCTTTTTCTCAGTAAATGGAGAAACAGATGCCATGCAGCGATTGATTTTAACAGGTGTCGTCATCTGTGTAGCCCTCCAGTAGATGTCTGCATCAATGGGCCATGTACAATCTGCTGTAGCCTGTACCCTGATGTGGTCGTAACACTAAGAGAGAGTTAATTTATATACGCACTGTCAATAAAAACTTCCAAAGCATTATCCGCTTGGTGGAGTCGAAAACACAGATTGTTTCAGCAGCGCTACGAGTCGATTCCCCCTGAACATCACAGAAATGTGTTACATCCATCTGCTTTTGAACCCAGCAAAAGAATTTTTCTATCTCTATTACCTTGATCACAGTTGACTCCTTTGTGGCCGGTGTTGCACACGCAGTTTCCAGCCACACATAGCCCATGTCCCCCACACTGAGGATCAATGCACTGGGAGGCAGGAACATCGCACTCGGTGCCCTTCCAACCGCTGTAGCACTGACAGCGTCCCCTGGTATACTGACCATTACCGCTGCACAGCACGGGACAGGCAGCTATGGAGAGATAACACGTTTTTAAGAACTCAAATTACAAGCTAAAACCCGCTCTTATCATGTTCTGTAGCAAATGTTTTCATTTAAGCTCCAGGTTCCTTTATCCCATCCTGCATCTGTACAGTCTGTTATGACAAATGGTGGCGTTCACGGAAGTAGCTAGTTTTCCCTTCAGAATGTTAAAAAAAAGCCAGGAAGACAGAATTACATTTTATTTTTAAAGTTTCAGTGTGTAAGATTTCGTGACATTAGTGGTAAAACAGGCGTAGAATAAACACAACTGAGAATGGACGGTGGCTGTTAGCAGCCAAAATTTCTTTCATGCATAATCATGATGCGATCCATTGATCTCTGGTCAAGCAATGACTGCACTGCAGGTAGCTACTTCAAAATTGTGTGTAGGTGTACTAAAGGTGCAATAATATTTTGATCTACGTCCAAACATCAGTCATATGGTCCATGAGCCAATGACATTGATCCAAACTGCAAACATTGTTCAAAAAACAACATAATAACTATTTAATAAATGACATTTTATTTTAAAAATGGCTGTATTTTGAGTTCCCCACATATTATTCTTAATCTAATACAAGTCTTCCTTCATTATCAGAACAACTCTTTTTCAAATGTAAAATTATTTCATTTAAATACCAGAGCTCAGGAATAAAAGTCTTACATTATATTCTGGGTGTTTTTTGTGATTCTGATGTTAATGGTAATAACTGATACTGTTTCATATTAATCGGCAAATCCTAAATTGAATCAAATTGAAATCAGATCAAGCCTGAATTTAGATATTGGCAAACATCAAATTGCTATCCATTAAAATCAATACATATCGTATCACGATCAAACTGGCAATTTACACCCCTCATTTGTACTTCGCTTTAAAGCATAAAATATGCTGAACAGTGCTCCAGCATCTATCAAACAGAGCAGGTACTGCAGTTTCATATCTCAGATGGTTGTCGCTTCGCATTGAGCTGTTTGCTCATTCAGAGACACTGCAATAAAAATACTGGGACAAATATGGCAGCTGCTATGTAAGTGGACCAATGGCAAGTAGATATAAACTCATTTAAGGAGAGTAAAAATATGACAGTTGTTTTAGTAAGATAATTAGACACTAATAGAAATACCATTTTTAACTATACATTGCATTTTTCTGTCATTGACTTCTGAATTTGTTACATTCTATACCTTAAACTAAAAGATTAATAAAAAAAAAAAAGGCGTTCTATAGCAGTATTGTCTATAAGAGAAAATAACTACATTTTGTGTAACTTTGTTGGTCTTTTACATGGATAGACTGCTTTGTAACTAATTTAATCCCAAAGGACATTCTCTCTTTACATAATTATGTTTATATTTAAGTGTGAAGGTGTTCCTTTAACACATTCAGACTGAAGGCTTCATTTGAAACAGCCTTTTGGAAACTGTGGGTCTTCTTGAAATTGAACTAAAATATGTTCTCAGCATCTGTAGAAAGTTAAATATGGAATGAAAAATATTTCAGAAGTTCAAGGACTCATCTTATTAAAAAAAAAAAAAAGCTAAATGTCTTCAAAATGTTGATAAAATTCCAGGCTTAAGAGGTAAAAGAAAAAAGGATATTTATGTTGCTACTAGTCATAACGGTTAAAACCTGGGAGTGAGGTGATGGCATGAGGATCACATCTTGTTGGATGACTGCTCGGAGAGTTCATATATCTCCCCCAAGCCTGAAATGTATAAAAGACGTTTGGAGAAATGGACTGATGGATATTCTTTTTAAGACCCACATGCATGGATGTGTAATATTTCTTTGGACTGCACTTTGATGCCAAGTAGATGTCAGAGGCAGTAAAAGTGACAAAAATGCAGATATATGAAATGAACGCTGTAGGTTTGAGACATACTGAACAAGGAATGTGCAAACACGCTGAACAAACTTTTTAGTCAAATAATCAGGATAAAGTTTGAGAACCAAAACATTGAATAAAAAGAACAAACCACTTATTCAAGCTGCATAATGATAAGCCTTCAGGTCAGTACACAGACAGTTCCTTAAAACAATGTGAAAATATTCTGCAGGCTTGATCCTGAGATTGTTTACAGATCATCTCAAAGGAAAGTCGTGCTATTTCTCTTCTAGAAATGTTATGCTTCACACAAACCCACAGTCTTCAACTAGTTAAACTAACATCGGGCAAAGCAATTTATCAATATAACTCCAGAGATAGATATTGATTTTGTTTATTTCTACATTTCTTTCTTTTTATAATTTCAACATGCACATTGAACAAAATTCAGTTTACCTCAGTCATGCTGCCACATAAATCTAAAAAGACTCTCAAAACTTGGAGGAAAAAAATCGAAAGCTCGTGCATTGCTAGCAGCGTCAGAAAGAAACACGCTTTGAAATTTGGGTGAACTAAGTCCATCCAACTCTTACCTGTTCAATTTTCCATTAATAGAAAGCTGAACTGATAAGCCCAAACTGACCCTTGAAGATAATTATAAAAGCAGAGTTATTACCTCTGGAGCAGTAGGGTCCTATGAATCCAGGGAAGCAGTGACACGATCCTGCCACACACTCTCCATTCCCATAGCAGTTGTGTGTGCACTCTGTCACAGATTCTGTGGGAACAGAGGTGTGCAATTATTAATAACTCATCTTATTGTCAAGGTGGAGAAAATCTGAAATTCTCTTTAATTTCACATTTGACAATTGCACAGTTTATGATGCACTGCAAGACAGGCTCTTGAATGTGTTTTTTAGGAAGTGATAGCATCTCTTATCTGCAGCATTTCTGTCAGGCATGGCATACATTTACAGCTGTTTGTCCATGTCCCACTAAGGGCTAAGCCTCCATAACAGCATGTTGCAGGCTGACTGTTCCCATCTAAGCCATGTTAAGTAAAACCCACACAGGCATTTTAAATTAGACCAAATAATTCAATTTCTTTGACACATTTTCCTTCCCTCCTGTTTTCTCTTCTGCTTCGCCACCACACCAGCCCTTTGAATGACTGATCATGCCCACACAAGCCATGCAATCTCCTGAGTGTTTACAGCTCAAATCCTCTCTGAGTTGAAGTTAATCTGACATATCCTACAGACAGATCTGTGTTCTTTCAACAGACCATCGCTCATAAATCGCACCCCCAAAAGACCCAGACCCTCATTTTGATCAGTGTTAAGAGAGCCAACTTTTACGTTATTACTCTAGCTTGTATTGGATGTTCATTGAGCCAGTGTCAGACCCAAGCAATTTTGGCCTCACACATCGATACCTTCATATTTGTAGCACCAGATCAATGGAACCTCCCCGAAGGAAATAGAAAAAGAAATACGTTAACGCAACCTTAGTGCTTTTCTTAGCTTAAAACCCACAAGGAAATTTCATAGACTTCAGAACACTGAAGAGGTTGTTAGGAAGACAGGATCAATGCTGTGTATGGTGTCTTGCATTAGAGGGCTGAGTACAATAATCCACTCCCAGCAATGAAAATCTAAATCTACCTCCTGCATGTTTCAAAGTCTTTCTTTTTTTTTTTCTTTTTTTTTTTTTTGTTAACTCATCTTGTTTGTGTAGCAGAAAAGATTTCAGACAAACTCTTCATGCAGGCACAGCTGTTTCAGGAAATTAAAGTCCTCCAAACATGTCATTACACATCATTCCAATCACACTCATTAGCCGTCCTGGCAGATGCGAGTATTCGTACCCTGGATGATGGTGTTGTAGGAGACGGCTTCCACACTTCTTCCATCATTGTAGAACGCAAAGTGCCACACGCCCAAGTCCAGGTACTGAATGAACCCGGCTTGGTGGACAGTTACCGGATGATCCACCCGGACCCTAGTGTCCGGTTCGATTGAAGTCCGATGCTCTTTTGCAATAAGCCGGCTGCCATCCAATAGTTCTACAAAATCATACTGCAAAACACCACAGGGAAAAGATTGAAGCAGTTGCAAGAAGACGGTCATTAAAGTGCCAGTCTAATCAAATCAGCCAGAAAATGGGCAAGGGAGTTTAAGAAGTAAGTGCTTTTTGTTTGTTTGTCTTTTTAAAATATTGGATCCTTTGTATGCATATCCAGCCTAACAGGAAATGTGCACAGTTTTAATGCACAACACAGCCAAAAGTAGTTTGTATAAAAAGCAAATATTCAAACATAACAGAAGCAGATTTTCAGTGACAGCTATTTGGAGTTGATAGATTTTTTTTCTGGAGAGGTGTTTGTGCACTGATTGAACAGATATTACTCTGACGCAAACATAAAAACTACAATCTGAATCCTGACAGGAGTTCAAAATAAAGAATTATGTGTTTGTTTGTTTTTTCCCATCAGTGAAAGCAGCATTTACGTTGTTGAGTGTAGATGCTGCTGACACCTCAACTTCACACCGCTGCACTGATTTCGACTAGTTAATATTAGCTAAAAAATATTTCATTTAGTGTCATATTAATCCTCTAATACCAGCTTTAAAAAACATACAAGAAAAAAAGAAACAATAACAACAGAATAACCAACCCTGTGCATTTCAGTTCTTTGTCACTGGGAATTCAGCATCATAGCTTCCCCTCCCTTTTTTTTTTTTTTTTCAAACAAACATTGATTTACAGTGTAAACAAGTTGCTATGAGTTATTCTTGCCGATGAGTAAAGAGACACATCTGCTCTCACTGCACCTGCTCAACACCTGAACCAGGTTTTAACAGGAGCCGAGGAATACAGAGCGCATCAACAGAAGCCGGTGTAACGCATACAGCTCAAACAGCAATCCCCAAACAGGCTACAGGCTGTAGAGGCACATGAAGACAGCAGATTCCCTGGCTTAGGCAGCTGTTTAAAGAACTGAGTCGAAAGTGTGTTCACTTCAGGCAGGAAAAGGAGTCTGTGGGCTGCGCTGAGAGTGGAAAGCATACAGATTGACCCAGGAGCTGTTTTTTTAAAATAAGTCCAGTTCAAATCCACTGAGGAGTTTGTCTGCAGACAGCTTTGATTGATCAAGCATTGATTTCTAATATCACATAGCTAAACATTTCCATTTGAGATTTTAAACAACTGCTACATCATTTCTTAATAATATAGTCAAAATATAGAATTATTATTATTATTATTATTATTAATAATAATAATAATAATAATAATAATAATAATAATAATAATAATAATAATAATAATAATAATATAAATAACATTAAAACACAAAATCTATGGAAAATTAAAATTAAAGATAAAAAGAATCACTAAAATAAACTGCAATTATTCCAATGATAAGTGTTAGCATTAAAAAAAATAAAAGTGGGGTATTATGGTCTAAAAGGTCTAACACAATAACAATATCCTCTTTTTTACAGTGTGATAAATCCTTTTTTCTTTGTCCTTTGCTGGTCAAAATTTGATGAATGGACTTTGAATTCAGATGTATGCTATACCCAGCTTAATGAAAACACAGACCACTTTCAGTTGGTTGAAAGATGGAGGTAAAAATACATTCAAACAGGATTTTCAGTAAACAGGAATGTAATCCAGGGAGCAGGTCAATGTTCTAATTTAAACCTCCCTCTGAGCAGGATAGAGAGGGCTGAGTGGGGAAATTAACCCGGTGAGGTTGACTTCTTTGTGCTGTTGACTTAAGGGGGAAGTAATAGAAACAGTTCATCCCACTATCATTTAACCCTCCTGCCCAAGTGCATAGATCTTGATTAGCTCCCTAACTCATCTCAGTCCAACAATTTTGGTAAATCGCAGTCAGGAGACCAAGCGTGGAGAGACTGCTGGTAGCTGCATGGACAAAAGAAGAATGCTTAGACTCAGTAAATTCCGTAACCTTTAGATGAAGTGAGCTCAGTATTGCACAACTGAGTGTAAACCTATGGGGTGGGGGGGGGGAGAAAAAGTTTGCTTCTACAAACTTGTCTGGTTTGTATCCTTACAGACAAACACTCAATAGCAGATGGAGGAAGTCTATATTTGAGGAAGGTGGAAAGGTTGTTGCACGTAAATGCTGTCTTGTCTTCCAAGCGGTGAATACGACCAACAGTCAATATCTCTCATTGGGGTCTTTCATGCTCAGTTAAGTAAATGCATTGATTTGTGCCCCCAGTACCTGAGCCGAATGTAATTTAGTAGAAGACACAATGGGCACAATGTCTGGCATTGACAAGCTTGAGTGTCTGAACGACAATAGCTTGAGACAGAAAAGTAGTGTCTTGTTAATTAGTACCCTTCTGTCTTTGATTTTGTTGGGTTACAGTGTTTTTGTTTTTTACCCGGGAAGTGCAATCCATCTCTGCTAGTGGTACTTACATTGGAGTCTGTTCCATCAAAGTGTGCCCCAAACTGTCTGCACTTGAGTAAAGATTGTCCTCACATAGAGACAATGTCAAGAAGGTGAATCTGAGAGCTTTTGTTTTACATCAGGTGCGTTGGAAAATAACTTGAGTCTGAGTGCATTCATCGCCATCAAAACACATTGGCGTGTCATTCAAAACAAGGCAGACATTTTGGAAATAAATAAATAAACAAATCTGTGTCCAAATGGCTGATATTTTGAGAAAGTTTGTGCATGCCCACACATATGCCAACCCCAAAGGAACAAGCAAATAAAACCATAAGCCCTTGCAAAAGCACAGATGCTCCATTTTCAAATAAGTGAGTGAACTGGAATCAACAATTAAATAAGTGGATAAATTACCATATTAAAAAATTATATCAATTCAGAGTTTGTTTGTATAAAAGTTGAGGATAGTTAGTGAAAAGCAAGACAAAATACAATTATCTGTTTCTGACGTAATAAAATGTTTAAGATAATCATTTATTCAGGCTGATAGTGCTTAGAAGGAAAGAGATTCATTATCTGGAGCAAACAATACAATTTAAAGATTCAGAGTATTCAGAGTAGTCTATACACACGAGAGGCAAGAAGAAAAACCAATACTGAATTGTGAACATGTTTTGGCCCTTAGGCAACACTGATTTAGAAATAAGACAGAATTCTGTAGTGGAAATCACTTCATGGACAGAAACACTTCTGAATAACCAGTGTTATTGAACCCAGCGTGTTTCCGTATCCAAACATACAAGGTAAAAACAATAATAAATAAAAACGTGTGAATCTACATTTGACATGCTTTCTTGAATCATTACCACATAAATGCCATTCAGTATAAAGAAAGATGCCGTGGGATGCATGTGGCACATTTAACTGGCACATCTATAAAGGCACCATGCATCAGTGCTCAATGAATATACCCAGGATTTAGAACAATATGCATTTAAAAGATGTCTTCCAGGGAATGGCTTTCTAATTTCAGCAAGACAATGTCAAAACCACATTCTGCATGCATTCCAACAGCATGGCTCCATGCCATGCTTGCAATCTAGGCTTAAAGTCACCTTAAAGGAAAGCACAAGTAGAGTTTTTCTGCTGTAAAACAAATTAATTCAATCGGAAGGAAAAAATATTGTTAAGAAATTTATACCTGAGTGTGAGATGGTGCAAGACCCTTTCGCCCATAAACTCCAATCAGTGCGTTCTTCTGCACTGAGATGTTGAACTTGAGAAAGCGTGGTTGATCCATGCTTAGCTGGGAACGCCAGAACACCCCAGGTGGGACACTCTGAGATACCTTTTTCCCAATGTCGACCTGCCCGGTATCGATGGAGTTGTTCTCCTGATGAATTACTCCACCCCTTCCTACAAAACAGAAATGCACCCCAACAAATCATGTGTAACAGAATAAGAGTTAAAAGTTAAAGGTGCTTTTGTGTAAAGCAGTCAATAAGCAAAACATTTTCACCTTTTCACACCTAAAATGACTCTTTACTCTCTGTAACTTTGTAATCAATGGATATTTATTACTGCTGCATTCTCCCATTACTTTCAATGTAAACTTATTCCCTTATTCAAACAAAGACATGACTGCAGGATGGGAATATCTCTTTTAAATGAGCTGAGACCAACTTGACAGGATTAAAAGCAGTGTTTTCATCCAAAACCTACAAAGAAAAATAATAAAATAAAGAAAGACCAGATATAATTGTCTTTTTATAAGACTCACAGGCTGAATCTCCCATCATCACGTTGGTCCTTGTGGCTTACGGAGAGAGGCTCCATATCAGATAAGGTGTAAATGGAATCTGTCAGATACACTTTGAACTACCTTGCCAGAGAAATAACAGCAAATCAAAACAATTTGCTGAATGGCGTCCTTCAGCGGAATCTTTTACAATGCCAATACTTTGTGGGTTGTAATATGGTGGTAGCAGACACATAAAAAAAAACTGGGCTATACAACTCCATGCTAGTACCATAACAAATGTAATGGAAATGAAAAAAAAAATCTTAAAAAACCTGTTCAGTTCCTCCCCGTTTCAAGCGGTGAAGGAGGAAGGAATGCGTGTGGACGACACAGAGCAATGTAAACACCTCAGCACTGTTGCATGTGGACACGTGCTGAAGCTGTGAGTATATCTGCTCATGCCAGACCTCCGTTATTTGCATGCCTCAGTATTGGGTGTGTAATGAGGCCATTGCCTGTCACTTCAGCTTCAGTCAAAATGAGGCTTGGAAGCCAAGTTTACCTCTGGGGAGAATAATAGCTGGCTATTGATTGCCTTTAAACAGTCCAAAACCTGCCTCATGCTATCTTAATTAGCAGTACTTATGAGGATTTAAATCTAGCTGAGTTTAAACAATTGAGCTTTTGCCTGGCCTCCTCAACTCAATTAATTCTTTCGTGGCCATGCATTTTAAATACAACACTGTGCTTAGAGATTCATTTGATGGCTTTTCCAGTAAAGGTGAGCCGAGATGGCCTGCTAGCTTGTTGATGAATACACAGTGGTTCAAGATTATTATTAGAGAGCACAAAGCTGTTTGGAGTCAGTTAATTGATTTTCAGAGGTTGAAAAGATCTCAATAAATTCTCATGGTTGTGCATTGAGCTGAGCATGGAGGCCAAATATTTTGCTGCTGCAACGTGTCTATGCTGTTATTTTACACTTTCCCTTTTTCAACTTATCGCAATGGTTGAATATTTTGATATACATATATATATATATATATGGATCACATTTTTGTTGTTTTTTTGTTGTTTTGTCAGCAGGAAGCAATGTCATGTTGAACTATATTAGTATTGAAGATGGTGAGAAGTCCATCATGGTACAAGGGCATACTTTTACAGTTTTTTTTTTTTTAAGTCCTCATGGTTTTCAGCCCTGAGGAATGAAGAGTTGACCTGTTTGGAGTAGGAATAGGAATGTCTCAGAAGTCAGAAGTTGGCTCCATTTTATTACTTGGTTTGTTTATTATGATCTGGACAGGTGGGTCTAATGAGACCGCTGCGTGTTGATCCAGCACTGATCATTAGAGATAGGTGATTTTGTTATCTTGTTATATTGCATGACATTATTAAATCTGCAAGCAAGATGCATAGTGCATCTGAAACCACATATTGGTATCAAATGGCCTGTGTCAACTCCCTTCCCTGCACAGAGAGCCGAGGTCAGGCGAGATGACAGCAAATCAGTGTTGCCAGCTATTTCCAATTAAAGCTACCTAAAACAAACAAAAAAAAAAAAAAATGCCTCTAAATGTAGCGAGGTGATGCCATACGTTAATTAAGCCATTCACTAATCATATTGCATTTAATTTCTGTATGTGCAAGCCCTTTAGATCTTTTTTGCTTCTCTTTTATTTGTAGAAATGCATTTCAAATTAAGCTGCTACTTTCGTGCACATTATTTCTGTTTCAATCATCACACAGCAAAACAAGTTGTGACTGAAAAGTGGCCAATTAAGACTATGTGTCAAGCTTCAGCTAATATCAGGGCATTTAGAAAGCGCTGCTTCAGTATTATCCTCATTTCATAAGCACAGTGATATCTGAAAAGAACACAATCTACATAAGTTAAATATAACCTCTATGCTGCAATTTGTGCAATATTTCCTTGTATAATGATCTCTCGAACAGAAGCTGAATTATAGAAGAGAATCTCAACATTTCTTCATGCAGTATTCAACCTAATAACCAAACATCAGGCCAAAACTGTGCTTGCACTTGTCTCACTGAGTACAGTAAAAGCATGAGGAAAAGTCTAAAATATTTGGCCTAAAAGATGCAAAAATAAAAGTCACTTTCTTTGAATAAAGAAAAAAGTGAAAATAAAATCTCACTAAACTGGATATTACAATTTGTATTACAAGTGTTTTCATATTTAAAAAAATTAATAAATAGTAACTCTGTTATTGTAGATGCAACAATAGATTCTAAATTGGTCACATTGGTTATGTCACTGTTGTTAGACTGTGTTTACTGTTAACCTAAAATAGTTATCTTGTTTAACTCAACAAGAGAAGGAAAACAGAAAACTCAGAAGTGGTTTAACAACTTTTTTGAAAAGACAAAGGATTTTAATGTCAGAACAAGTGAGAAACAAGTTTTTCTTTGGCAATTTTTAAATAAATATAATATTTGGTGATTTCAGTGAGCTGTTGGATGGATTGTTTGTTGAGAGCTGTGCTTTTTTCTTTCATCCTGGTACCATACAGGTTTAAACTTTTCTCTTCAAATCCAATTTAGAAATGACAGATGCTTTCAGTTCCCATTTTCATATCTAATTTGCTCAAGTATTTTGTAATTTTGAGTGTTTCTGCACTCGTTTCACAACCTTAAACGGCATTGTGAGGTGGAGGTTATGTCTTTGGTCACAATCTGAAACTTCACCACTAGATGTCACTACTTCCTCTAAAGGGGTGCTATTATGGTATTTCAAGTTTTCTGAGCTTTCTACAGTGTTACAGTGTTGAATCCTCATCAGACATGTGAACGGCACCGTTTTTTATCACCTAAACACATGTTTGAGTTTGAATTTGAGTTCCAGTTCGGTTTCCATAGAAACGAAAAACGCGTCGTTTTAGAGAGTTTTTTCTAATTCGAAATCCTTGTGACGTCCCGGGGGATAAGGTTCGGTGATTGGTTACCTTCTACTGGTTAACAAGGGCATGTACAAATACATGGTGGAAAACGTTGGATAAAGTTATTTCGAACGATGGCTGGTGAGTTTACAAAAGAGAGACATCCTGCTGCATTCGTTGCTGTGGGTTGCTGTTTTCCACTTTTTTTGCAGGGTCTGATTCAGGGTCCAACATGTAGGGCTGTATGCTATGTGTTGACATGGCATTTTTTTTTTTTTTTTTATTGAGTTCATATTAGCCTAATCCTTCTGTTTATGAGATGTTACAATGACGGCAAAAGCAGGTGCGTTGCACGCTCCCGATATAGTGCAGTGGCGGGAGGCGGGGCTTAATGCGGAGGAGTCTCAATCCACTCGTTTTGTCCACAGGCTAATCTGACAGCCTACGGAGAGGGTCAGTCTGAAGTAAATAAAGCAATTTGTGACAACAACTCGATCAATCCCAGCCCTTCTGGTCTCAGAAATAAAAATAAATTAGCCTGAAATGCACATTTTAAGTCTCCGTCTGAGGATGAAAACACAGATCTTTTTTTAATCTGCAGTAGAAAAGTAATGGTAACAGTATTGTAAATTGGATATCAATATAATTCCTTACCATCAGCTGCCAGAACTGTCACTATACTCGACTGAGTGGGCCTGAGCTTCCCAACACCTCCATTTTCAAAAGCTGGCTGGTTGTCCAACTCTTGGAGTTGCCAGTTGAGCCCGAATAGGTGCATTGCTGTGAAACACAAACACACAAAAGACTGTGTGGGCTGCTAGAAAAATCATAAACAATTAAACTAACCGTTTCCCAACAACAATCAGGCCACTTAAGCACAAAAGACCTGTGGGAGTGCATGGTGGATTCAGAGCAAGAACAAAACAGCAGCAGTTTAACACCAAATATTTTACACAACATTTTGTTTTCAGTGGCTACCCTGTCATGGGTGGCTTTTGTGTAAACACAGCACTGATACAGGCCAGACAAAGTCATTTCGATCAATACTGTGGCATGTTTCCTCAAGGAGTGTTGTTCATTAAGATTCCAAAGTGTCAGCTCACAAGCAGCAACTGCATCAAAGAAAGCAGCAAGCTGACTTTCTATTTTGACACAAAACTTCCACTTCAGACAAGCAGACAAGATACACTGGGAAAGTCTTAAACTCTCCTAGTCTAATACAAAGGGGATGGCGCTACATGTGTGTGAGAAAGAGTGAGATAGAAGAGGATGCATAAAGTGAAAGACTTTTAAGAAAGTGGAAGGCAGAGTATTGAAGAAGACACTCACAGCAGGAGATGGAAGTGAAAGGGGTGAGACGCTGCAACACTCCTCTAGTTCTCTTACATAACTAAAACGTGTCTAGCTTTCATTCAGACATCCTGCTTTATTGTCGCAGAATTGGATGCAGTCAAACTGTGCTCTTTTTGTTTTAGGAAACTGATGTGTTCCTGTGAGCGCAGCAAGAGGGCCAATCTCCTTCAAAGTCACCAGCCAAGGAACATGCTGAGGAAGCATCTTGATTTCCGACCATTTGATCTGCGGGAGGAACTTTTCTCCAACACCCATCGCTGGGAAGATGGATATCGACTGCAGCAAATAACTTGAGAGGTAGATGTGGGGCCAGAGAGAATATCAAATGTGAAGGAGACCAAAAGAGAGATGGGGAAACTCGAACGAACAGTGTGTCAGTAGATACTTTGTTAAGAAACCGGCTGCCTGTTTGCTTTGTGAGCGTCTCCCTGATAAAAAAGAGAGAGAGGATGTACATAGCCCTCGTCCTTGGTAGATCAAATGAACAGGTGCGGCGCAGCCTTGAATTTCAGTTAAGCAAGGCAGAGTTAACATTTAAGTGATAATGTTTGCATTATAAGCTCATTTATTCCAAATCACGCTTTTAGCCTGAGTATTTATTTTTGTTGGCGGTGAAGCAAACAAGCCACATGACCAGCAGGAGAAGCAAATTCTGATTGTTTCATCAACAGGTGTAACGAGGCTGCTTTTCTTCTACTGAACCACCTGATGTGAAAATTTGAGATCAGGGCACATTTCTTACCACATGTGGCAGCAGCATACAGTGTATGCAATATTCTTTTTTTTTTTTTTTTTTTTTTTTAAATTCCATCCATTACAACCATACAAGTGCAGTGACAAAAGCTTTAGGTTACACACACGCACCAAATACTCATTTAAAAATGTAATGATGCTTACTTGAGATCATTGATACTTGTTAATTCAATCACATTGTGACTGCCTTGTTACTGTTGCTACAACAGTTAGCGTCCCCATTGCTACTTCAAAATATCTGAAACTTATTTTATTTTTTCTTAAATATTCTTATTTCTGCGAAGCCAGAGAGACTTAATTTGAAAAAAAAAAAACCACCAACACACACAGACCACTTTCCTGAATCACGTCTAATTCTCACACAAACATGTCTGTAGCTTTTACTGGAGCAAAAAAGTGTACTAAGCTGGATCCAAAATTGCAAGGATCAGCTGAGGACATGGAGCATTAACCAAAGTGAAACCCCCTGCCTGGAAAAAAAAAAAAAAAAAAGGGAAGGAAAATGACACCTAGTCCTGCAACATGACTGACAGCATCAAATTACAGCTGGTTAGGTCATTACAAAGTTCCCTGTTTTTACATTGTCTGGGGCTACTGTAAAAGAATGTGATACTGTCAAATACCTCGGTCACATCATAACAGACTGTCTGTCGGATGATGAGGACATGTATCGCCAGTGCCGGCTTCTATATGCTCAAGCAAACATTCTTGTTCGAAAATTCTCCTGTTGCTCTGTAGAGGTGAAACTGACTCTGTTTAAAGCATTTTGTTCATCTCTGTACACGGCACATCTTTGGGTGAGCTATAAAAAGGCCAGCCATAAAAGACTTGTGGTGGCATACAATGATGCACTGAGGCTTTTCCTAAAAAAGCCAAGATGGACCAGCGCTAGTGACCTTTTTGTGTCTAGCCGGGTAAATACTTTGCCTGCTATCCTGAGGAATTTGATGTTCAAATTCATAAATCGTTTGAATGACTCTGTTAATAATGTGATTTTGTATTGTTCCAGTCCTGTATACAGTGATGTTAGATACTCATCTGTGTTTTGGAAGCACTGGTATGACTGCCTCTTAAAAGTTTAGAGGTCTTTAGTTGTCTGTGTATTTGTTTTTAGTTTCTTAGAGTGGACCATGAGTCTGTAATAAAGTTTATACAATTACATAACAGTGGTACATTAGAATTAATTTTAGCACAGTCTGTTTCTTGGTTAGAAAGAAAAGACAAAATCTAAAAGATTTATGGAGAAAAACAAAAATTTGGGACATTTTTTTCTACTAAGCTGACTGGCAGAAAACAAGACATGGTGCTTTATGAAAGTCTGTGCTGAATGACAGATAAAATATTCTCTCACAAGCTGCTGGTTCACGACTGAAGTTTTTATTTCAAATATACATTAGACACAACAGGCACTGCTGTAGACTGGTACATTGTAGCCTGTTGCAGCGGCTTTGCTTTTCCATATTTGATCTAAGGATTTTCTATTAAGCTTTTTCATTACAAACATTTATTTGACTTTATTTTTCTCTGCCTGTTGGAACTGCTGGAATGGTTTCTGCTGGTGACTCTGTGTAGCTCCTTTTTTTTTTTTTATAACATCTACATAACCTTGACAACAGGAGATTGTGAATTTCAAAGCTTGAGTAAAGCCTGGAAAAGATCCAAATCTAAGGGTTGAAAACAAGATCTTTGGGAGGAGCAATAAATGTAGCTAAAGGAGAGGGGAGTTTAAATGTTTCTTCCCTTTATCGTCATGGTGATTGTGAGATAACGTCTCTGCACTATGGGAACTTATTCAGCGATTAGTTTCTGTCTACGCTGTCTGCCAAGACAACTCACCTGTTTTTACTTGTGGCCTGCAGGTTTTGTTCTACTGCATTCATGGTTCATAGTCTTTAGTTGCTGTTCTCACTTCCGTCTTGTTTCTCGTTTTATTTTGTTGAGTGTTTTTTGTGTTCTGTTCACTTTACATCCTTCTCCCTGATAGGCTCATGATTTCTTTTGCTAATTCCCTCAGCTTTTGCACATTTTCTGATTAGTCCAAGTGTATTTACACTCTTGTTTTCACCTGATGTTGTCAGCTATTTTGTCATGTTCCACCTTGTTTCAGTTCTTGTGTCATCTGTAGGTTCTTGTTATTTATCATAAAAACCCTAAATGCCACTTGGCATCAGCGCCTCTGTGTTTGGTTTGCGTTTGGAACCTTTTCAACACCTCATTCCCCTTGGACCGTGACATTTACCTATAGATGGAAAATGCAAAGTCGTTGCTCAGTTTTTGTTGAGCTAGACACCAACTCAATGTCTTTCTGGTGAGCTGGGAAGGCTTCAACCACACCTCTCTCCATAACTTTACAACAGTTTGTCATCTGTTATTTATTTAATACAAAATGAATAAATTAATAGTGAACAAAAGTGTGATTTCTTTCCCCCCGCTTGAGGAATAAACGAAGATTTAGTAAAGTCTGTATTATACTTTGTTTTACATTTAGCTGGACAAAGAATAAAAGTGCTTCTTTGCTTTTGAAACAAGACTCCATTATAAGAGTTAATAATAGCTAATGCTGTTTTAAACTGGAGAAAAAAAAAGGATGAAGTAGCCACAGGTGGGAATCACAGAAAGAGCTTGAGGGTGTGGTGTTGGTTTGTGTGTGTGTGTGTGTGTGTGTGTGTGTGTGTGTGTGTGTGTGTTTTGGAAAGATTTGGCATCTCATCAGTTTCCTTATAGTAGCTCAGTCCTCTCCAGGTTTTTACCTCCTTCTTCCTTCTCACACACACAAGCAGCTTTGTTCATCATGCAGCCATGTCAGCTCAAAGTCATAGCTAAGTAAAGGGTAAATTAAAAAAAAGAATGAGGAAATCATTTGTGTCTACTTAGACACAACGCAACACGCTTGCAGCTGTAACCAGACCATGTTTTCTCCACACTGCAGTGACTACAGCAGGCAGTCTCTCTGCAGGAGCATGTCATTAACGCAACAACAATGGTTTAACTCCGTCATATTTACACTTTAAGCTGTTTAGTTTGTTAGAAAGGTTAGACGTTTGTCTTTGATAGAAAGAGCTTTAACCCTTTAATGCCTGTATTTGTTTACACTTATATAATACAAAATAAATATAGGAAACGATTAGAGAAAAGAAAAAGACTGGATTAATTTAAAATACAACTCAGCATTTTAAAAAAAATAGTGCCACCATACAAATTAATAAAAGCAATTAAATTAATGGAATTAAGTAATTATATATAAACACAATAAAATAAAATAAAATAGGGCCAGAAGTGTTTTGTTAAGAGATTTATTTAAAACATGACTTTTTATTTTTAGTACTTTTTTAAAGCAGCAATATTAAATTCATGTGAAATTAGCTTTTTATCAGAGCCAAATAGTCAAGTTGTGAGCAAGTTATTTTTTATTTTTATTAAATATTAGATCGCTTTTATTGTATTGCTTTAGCATGAAGTGAAATACTAAACCTATCTTTGGTTGGTATCATTGAAAGTAAATTTAAAAAAAAACTTTGTTTTTGCAGTGCGGCAGATCTCCAAACGTATCTACTAGCTTTCAGAGGTGGTGCTCCTCCTGTCAGTCTACATGTATTCTGGGTGTTTATTTGTTAGGCAGAAAGGTCAGTTGACATAGCAGACAAAAGAAGCAGACACATCCAGTCATTTCTCAATGCATCAAAACACCAAATATGTCTTAAAAAATGCCCCCGGTGATATCAGAGGCAGTTTGAAAATGTCTTCATATGGAAGATGATTCATCATTGTGTCATTGAGGAAAAGCAGCAACGAAGACAAAACTCACTGTTAAGATAGATTAAAAAAAAAACGTGTACCGCGTCACACCCTATTATCGTTTATCCTTACGGTCCTGAACCTCACCCTTCATATGGGAAGATGCACCCACACAGACACCTGGCCAGCAGCTGACAGACCGGCACTGCCATCACTTGGGCCAGGAGCTCAGCTATAGAAATGTAAAGATATAAATGAAACCTGTTACAGATCTCTTTGTCAAAAAGTACCTTTTCTGGGTTGGCTCTAGATTGCAGTCGCTAAATCATTTAACGCAGTAAGTGCAGAGGCTCTTGGCTCTACACTTCCGTCCCCTCGTATCACAAACCTTCCACCAGAAAGGAAATTGTATGTGATGGTGGTCTCTTGTGTATCACAGCACCACACAACCAAAGAATCCCCCCCCCATCCCCTACCCCTCCTGCTCTCAGTGCACCAGGGTCTGAATTTCCACTTACCTCATCAACAAATTGCTTTGAGGTGAATAGCCCTCAATTTATGAATTTGCATAAGTTATTTCTGCAGTCTGGGCCAGTTCAATTAATATTTATGGGCCATGAGCAATTCTCTTCCTGTGCAAGAAACTTGGAGAAGCAGACCTCTAATCGTCGATGTCAAATTTTGCCCCGTGGAGCATCAGCACTGCCCATGTAGGCGAGGCTGGATTTGTAAGTTCAAAACATGCTTATTTGAGCTCTGACATCCACTAAATCTGTTGTGTTCAGAGATATTAACACTTCTGCAACAGAAAATGTAACACGACCCCTAGAAAACCCTCCCGGCAGCTCTGAAGGCAAATTCCCACATCTTGATCACATGACTCTTGGTTGTGTAGCCACCAGACAAACAAACTCTTCAGCTTTCCACATATGAAAGTGGTTTTTCTTCTTTACAGGTAAAGAAAAAAAAATTCTAAGCAGCCTAGGAGATTAGACAGCAAAACAGTGCAGAACCTTTGTATTTCTAATGCAGGTCAGATTATGCCGATGGCCAGGAGGAGAAAAGAGAGAGAAAAAAAAAGTCAATTTACAAAAGCAAAAAGTGGCCCATCTGGAGTTGCAGTGCCAACAACAACTGGAAGCTCAACAGCCGCAAAATATTAAGATAAACAATTTTTGTAATACTGAAAAGTACTTGTACACAAACACCACTGGGGAATTCCTAGAAGTAAGCCACACAACTGAGAGCTAACACACTCCTGTTCTTCAGGACTGGTTCTGCATCAACCTCAAACGGATAAATAAGCTCTGTAGCAGAACACTGACCAGCATAGGCCCTATTTTATGCTCCAGTGGCAACTGAAGCAAGTCCAGAGTCTCTTCGTGTTAGCTCGGGATGTTTCTTCCCTTTATTTAAGAAGCAGCCACTTTGCTCACTCAGCTTCCCTTCCAAGTGGAAGCACATGCACTGTCTCCTGTCCTCTTGTTATAGATAGCGTCAATGCTGTCACGCTTTGATCGACTTATCTGACTTTCCTCCCTTTAAAAAATCTATAAAATGCACTTGAGAATGCAAAAGATGACAAAATATAATTCATTCTACATTGAAAGCTGGTTTTATTTAATGCGCTGTCTAGATTTGTCTATTTAAAGGCAAAGGTTAAATAATGAAGTTTCATCATCCTCACCGCCAACATTTGGTTTCTTTTTTCTGCAGGTTAACTTTGAGCTTTTCCAAAAACTCCACATGGTGTTTCTGCACTCAGTCAAAACATCAAAGCTGGACTCGTTCCTGATTGGCCTCTCTCTATCCCAACAACTGCTGAAATCTCTCCAGTCAGACCAGTTTGCAGAGCTGGAACAGAAGTACCCACATCAGCAGGTTCGCCTCATTTAAATTGCAGGAACTGCTGTGGCCGATTAAACAATACCCAGGTTTTTGTGGCTCTCTGCTATTCAGAAATGTTTTTTTTTTTTTTTTTTTTTTTTCAGATTAATAAAACTAAAATAGCATGGGACAAAAAAAGGGGAAAAAAATAATGAAGCAATATAATGCCATAAATGTCAAAAACAGTTCAATTTAGGAAACAACAGATGCAGCTGTGCCTTCGTTTGTCTTTGAGCTCGCCTTTTAGTAACGGAGCTGTGAGAGGTGATTGCAGAAGAGTATTAAAGTATGAGTGCACATTTGCTGCTATTTAAGTCATTGCACCTGGCAGGTGAGTTGGCGGTGGATGAAAGAGAGGGGAAGTTGTGGAAACACTCTCAGACACCTGAGGCAAGTGACATCTGTTTAACACACTCATACACACACATAAACGCCGTCTGAGATGTGAGATGAGGCAAACACGCACTCTGGAATCGAGCCAAAAAAAATACAAAACCCAAACATCCGACAAGCCTACAATTACACAAGTTAGTGATTGTTCAGATGGAAATGTTGAAATTAATCCAATCTGCCGGAACAGTTTACGACAACAGCTGGAATAAAAAACAAACGAGTGGAGCCGTTTTAAGCAAAAGAAAAACATAAATAGCAGTTTATTCTTCTACTCAGATGAGCAAAGGTACTATGCATATGCATACAGTCATGCTAATCTACAATGTGCGATCATGAACCATAACAAGAAACAAAACAGTTAAGTCAATAAAAGGATTATGAATATTGATATAGATGGGGCACATTTATGACCTCTCCTCTGAGAGAGAGCACTTCCCCTCTCTGTTCAGCAATAAAGCAGTGGTTATAGGATCTCCCCAACATCGCTATATTTCTCTTTATACAGCTCTGTCACATTTCCTCTGCCTCCGACCTGGCTGAATACTTATATATCCACTCAGGCAGAAAGGCACAGTGTAAGGATTAAAGGCTTGGATGACAAGGGAGGACACGAGAAAAGATGAATCTGTAAAGGTTTATAGCTGTGGTCAAGATTCTAAAGGTTAGAAAGAAGGCAGCTTTGACATATGCCATAAAAAAAACTAACAATCACACACACACATACGGAACAAACAAACAAACATTCAGAGGCAGCTTGTAGAAAATAATGCCCGAAGGAAATGAGTGCAGTGGGTATCTTATCCTTCTGACTGAGATAAAAGCATTCCCTGTTTGACAGAGTAAGCCAGTTTTGGTTGTAGTACAACAAAGGCTGTTGGAACCAAGGTCTTTTTTTTTTACATTGCAAGTGCTTGGAAATGCTTCCTCTATTATAAGAATGGAGCTCCTAAGGTTATGTTCCATTCTAATGTTGCCGTTTGTGCCATTTGTGACTGCTTTTTAACAGAAACTCCAGCAAATGTGAGTGGAGCTGGTGATCAGCAGTGTGGGGATGATGCGCAGCTTCCTGTCAAAAGGGAAACAACCTGGGATGTCTTCTTGGAAACTACACCGATGCTTGGTCTGCATATCTGTCTGAAGGCTTAGTCTGAGAGACTGAATCGTATCTGGACATCTGCTGCTGTTGCAGAGAGGAAAAAAGTAGTGGAAGAGGAATGCCATCTTCAGTCACCTCAGGCAGCCTGTCAATCATTTGCTCCATCTGACTGGAAGACAATTGTCAAACATCAAACTACACCATTTTCTCTCCCTAAAACTGAAAGTAATGCATCGCTTCTGGCAAAACAAACTACTGGTTTCATGAACTCAGGTGACAGGTACAGTAATACAGCACCTTTTTATCAGGCAGCAAGAAAGCTACAATTGCAGTTAATTGAGCATGGCTTGATGGTTAAACTGTGCGGTGGTGTAGCAGTTAGTAATGTTGCCTCATGGCAAGAGGCTCAGTCCGATTCTCCGCAAGGGCCACGGGCAAAAAAAAAACCCATACATGTTAACTGTTAAAGTTAATAAAAGTTAATTGTTTGGTTCCACATTGACCCTAGGAATGTGTGTGAATAGATATTAATTTGTTTTGTGTTACCTTGCCGCTTGCCTGATAACTCTAAACTGGAAGCATGGACACCAAAAAATGGATGGATAGATGCTTAACTTTTTTTTTTTATGTGCAAATATAAAACAAAACCAAAAAAATCCTTTAATTTGGTTTTAAACTGAAAAATAAATAAATAAATAAATAATAACTATAATATTTATCCTGAAGGCTCAGATTAAAAGATTTTACACTTATTGGTATTCTAATGGGAAGGGTAAAGTTGTGGTTGAAATCCAGAGTCAGCCTTGAATATCTGGTGGTGTGAGCAGTCTGCAGATTAGATTTCCATCTGCAAAACTGCTTCCAAACATGGAACACGGGCTGGGCTTGATACAGTGAGTCGAGCTGCGAGAGGACGGGAAAGAGGAGTTTTTTAAGCTGCAGCTGCAATGTGCCAGCTTGAACGACAGCCTCAGATGACAGGTTTGTAGAAGTGTGGCCTTGAATTTGATGAGGCTAATGTGTCTTCAACTGAACAGATGAAAAGGTGTGAAAGAAAAAGGGTGGTAAAGTCAGATAATAGATAAAGAAGGAGGGCACTGGTGTGTGTTCATGACTGAGACAGTGAGAGAGACATGAATATAGCCCCTCTGAAGGTTTTTTTTAGACATACAGGTAAATCTTTTTCTGTGAAAACCCCCCCCCCCCAAAAAAAAGCAAAGCTGAACTGAAAAATACCCCCATGTGTGCGGTGCAACCTGGTTTTAACATCACCATCTGTTCTAAGGCTGATCTGAGCCTTACCTATGCAGTAGCAGAGAATGATAGACAGCACCACAGCAATGCCAACAGCGATCAGGGCGGTGCATTTCCAGGAACAATGTTTAGGTGACTTTTTGAACTTGAAAGCTCCCCTGGACAGGCTGTTTCTGGGCAAAGGGCGTGCAGGTGTTGAGTAAACAGTCCCTGTTGCCATCGTGTAACCAGGGGCTGCCGTGCCGAAGAAAGGTGTTGTCCCTGTTCCTGTTTTAAAAAGAAAGTGCCTGCAGGAAAAAAAAGGAGGAGAGGGGGAGAGGGCAAATGGAAGAGGTTACTGGATGTTAAATTGTTTCATTTGTTATTCAGTAGAAAGCAAATGTTGACCAACTTAATTCATTTTTGTTAATTTTTTCGGTAATGTCTACAATCTAAAATATTCTGAATTAATTTTTAACAGCCAAAAGAATCACTAACGTTAAACACATCTGAGACCCTTGTCTTTTATCTTCCAGGAGGTGCTCTTTTATAATCTGGCATCCAGTATTACCCTGACATTGGAAAAGGTGACCAAAAAGCACCTCATAAAAAACAATCGTCTCACTCTTGCCCTTTTACAACAGGGCCTTTGCTAATAGCCCATTATACCTGGGGTAATTAACAGGGTTTAATCAAATGCACTACGGAGTGATCGTCTTATTAACTTTTAAACCCCACGTGAAAAGCTCTTAAGTAAATGAATTAAGACAAGTTGCCACCCTTGCCACTACTTAGAGATTAATACCCAAATGCCTTCAGGCTTATGGGGACAGCCAAGGAAATTGGACAGACTGACCATTCATTGCAGATGTTATTCTAGTCCACAACTGTAAAATGCAAGTGCTCTGGCCAAGTATAGTTAAAATTAATTGCAAGAAAAAAAAACAAAAAAAAAAACAAAACAAACAAGTAATAATTATAAAGATTTTCTCCAATTAGATCCCCCTTTCTTAAAACTGTGCATAACTTCAAATGAAATGCTTAAATTCATCACAGGGCAGGTTTTTAGTGCCAAATCAAAGGCTTGAAAGTAATTAGGATTTGTTATTAACAATAATAATAATAATAATAATAATCCAAAAACAAATAATTAATTTGCCTGTTTCATGTTTTATTTTTTTGTTTGTTTATTTTGAGTAAAATTCAACGAAGAAACCAAAATGGAAGAAAGCTAAATTCATTCCATTTTCTTTATTTATTTTTACTTTTTTTTTTTTTTTTTTTTTACTTTTTTATTCAAGGGAGGCTGCTTCGCATGAATACTTCACATGCACTCTTGCACACAACATTACACCTGAAGGTGCCTGCCTAAGCTTTGCAACTTTGATGTCTATTCAAGTGGAACATTTTGAGTGAGGTGGCTTAAAAGTGCCACTTAAACTCCAGAAGGTGAGGTCAAGGTGCTTCAAACAACTGCTGAAACCATCCAAACAAATATCTGCATTCTTGAAATACAGTAAAACAACAAAGAGTTAAAACCACACTTAGATCAGTTCTATTTTAAACAGAAGAAATGGAGACAAGACCATAAAAGGGGTAGATTTCGGAAATTTTTCTATGCCACAACACATCTTCTACTTTATTTACATTAAAAGTTTCAAACAAGACCTAAACAAGATGGGTTTTATGTACTAAACAGATCCCAAGAGCAGGGGTTTCCATGGTAACTGCTAATTCAAATACACCAATAAAAATGAAACGAAAATGAAAAAAATGCTTTTTAATCCTGAAGAGAAATTGCAATGTTGTAGTAGGGAGATTTGGTTTCTTTTCTATTTTCATATGAACAAAAGTAATTTATTTGAAGAAGATAGTTCTTGTTCCTGAGGGCGATGGCTGCTGGCAGATTTGATTTCTGGTACCTTTTGGTCTTGCATTACACTTGACAAAACCTTACACTGAAAAGAGAATATGCAAAGAATCTGTTCTACTAAACTGATAAACCACTGTTTGCTCATAAATTATTTGTGCAGCATCTGTGAGCCTCCATGCAAGTTTAGCAAAGGTTGTAATTCTACAGTATGCTATGGAGTTTGAAAACAGCAAACTGAGCACTTACAGAATGAAAATCCAACATTCCTAATAAGAGATTTGCTGGTTTTATGTTGGGTAAACATATGTTTGGAAAGATGTAATTGCAGCCAAAAAAAAAAGAAATATTTTTTCTCCATGAAGATCTCCTTCCTGCTATAGTGAAGAAAATGGTATATTATCAGACAACTGTTTTTACAGAAGTGAACTGAGAGAAAAACACAAATTCATCATCAAGTATTGCTCATATTTCCATGCCCTTGCTGATTTTTCAGATGCCTGGTGTCTCCTGTGAGGATATCTCTGAGGTAAAACCTCCTCTGATCAATTCTCGACTAAAAGAACAAATGTCAGATTTAGATCAGCCCAGCTCCTCAATGCCCCAACCAACACCTGCCGCCATGATCAGACAGGGATTCCGTTTAAAGGTCACGATACCTCGCCGTTAGAGTGACAATGCTCCAGACATCCAAAACGTGGAAAAGTTCAGATTCCTAAGTCTGGAACAATGTGTACTGTAGCTGCAGAAACAGGACTCAGTGATATGCAGGTGGTTGTGAATTGAGGTCAAAACTTGCATAACGTCGAAGATGACAGATGTGCAGTCAGACACACAGGCAAATAGACACCCCTATCTGGGAGTTAACAGCAAGTGGATGCAATCTGATGAGGTAGACAGAAAGGGATGAGGACGGCTGCATCTGTGTATGTGTGTGCTGGGGGAGTTATGTACTCTATTTGAGGAAGGTGAATACCTATTGCGAGTTGGGGAGATTATCTGGAAACTACGTTGCTTGTAAACAAATGCAGGGAAATCTATGTGGGCTCTTATTTAAGCAATGCTATGAATATATTACCTTTTCATGGCCTTCGAGCCAAAAAACCCCAAACTTAAAATGCCATGAGCAAATTTGTAGTGCAATACTGTCACGCTACACACGAGGCACTGCAAACAGAGTGAGTATTAAGTGGATGTGTTTCGGGTAAATAAGTGAAAAACTGCATGAATTAAATGAAAAAAATGGTGCCTATTTTCGATTACTGCCTTAGCAACGCATGTGCATGCAAAATTTTCAGGAATGCAGTACAAAGTGGAGGTCTCTGGAAAATGTACAATATGGTATATGTATGTCCCATATAAGTTTTATTAACCTTTTCTGCATGTGATGATGTAGGGTGAAGCTGAAAGTTGTCGGTCTGTGTGTACCAGCGGCTCTGAGACAAATCCCTAATATGATTTATTGCACTTGGCATTTCGAGTCATTTTGGTGCTGATGGTTTTCATGTTACCACCCCGCCCCGATTTTCTTTCTCCTAAAGAGCGGACTAAAGGAGTATAAAGATGAAATGCTGTTGGACATGATTAACAAACAGCAGACCAGTGTACATGTCTGCTGCTATAGACACTAAATGACCGGCTGTAATTGATTACAGCCAGTGTGATGCAACAAGGCACATTACTATGCTAATCCAGCAGTGATGTGTTGTGAGTGCATGAGAGGGAGACAGAGAAGAGACAATCATGAACGGGCCAGCCTGAGAGGGATCGAGAGCAAATGAATGCCTGTGTGTCAGTGAGATCGCAGTGTGTTGGTGTGCGCGCTTGTCCGTCCCATTGAGGGAGCCTGCAACACAAAAGCAGCCTGGTCTTCTCTGCTCTCACAACGTTGCTTGTCATCATGATGACATTTGAAAACATGCTCACAGAGGACAAAAGACTAAAACACTGAGTGGGTGGATGTGTCCACGGCCAAAACTCCAGCTGTAAGGGTGAGAAAGCACATTGAGAAACAATGAGATTTGAAAGCCTCGGAATATTTAATCTGCCTATTAGCTGCAGTTCTGTGTTAGCATTAGCATTTGAAGGTGAGAGCCGGGATAATCAGGCTGCTTTTGAATATGGCCTGAAAAAAAAAAAAAAAAAAGAGAGAAGAAAAAAGGAACACAGATGTGGCTCGACATTGCAGTGACTTGCTTTCACACTTGCTGCGCTGCCATTGTGATCGCCCCATCAGAGCACCACCTGCCCCATCGGCAGGGGATCTGCTAGCAGGTGCTATTCTGGTGCAGCTAGCCTGGCACCATGTGAATGTGTTTCAGTGTCATCCCGCCCAAAGAAATCAGCATGGTGCCATCTTGAGTCGCTCCTACAGAGTGCTCAGATTGTTTGCACGTGGGGTTTATCGTATTTAACGAGTTTGATTATATTTGACAGGGGAGGCGCTTAGCTCTTTTGTACATATTATGCAATGATCTTAGGATTGCAGCTCTGAGACAATCACAGGAGCATAATCCTGAGAGACAATTGAGGTGGACATGTTTCACTGCAAGTTGATTAAATCTGTAACATGTAATAACTTTTCTCATTGCATCAGTGTTTCAATAAAACATTCATATCTGTTGGAAACTAGACACATCTGGAAAAAAGATATGCGCTGTGTTGCCATGAGCGGCAACAGTTTACACACCAGCATGAAAGGAAAATATTGCACAAGTCTGAAATCATAACCAAAATGTGTGGTTGGCACTAAAGATGTTGGCAAAACAAAACAAAACAAAAAAAAAAAAAGCGAAACACATGAGAAAAGGGAAAAAAATACATCTTGAGGATTACTACTTTGTCTACACCACCATCCGTTTTGGCAGGTAACCAGCAAACACTGCAAGCGCCGCTCTGTTCCAAAAGGCTAGTTGGCTGGTATCTCGCACATGACTAAATCAGTCCTGGTGCAATCACGGCACACTGGCTGGTACACTCACACACACTAAAAAAAGTTCAATCCCTCCGCCCCTCAGATGTGGAGCGTGACCGACTCACGATTTGCATGTGCACACCACACAAACATGTCCACACAGACAGTGTATATACACACACACATACATGGACAGAATCCTACTTGAATTACCGCTCCCATTCTTTCTCACCCTCGAGAACAATTCTAACACATTTTCCATCAGGAAAATGAACTGTCTGTGGGACACTGTGGTGCGTGATGATTTTAGAGCTGAGACATAATTTCATTTCACCGAAGGACTCCCTTGACACATGAGTCCGATGAGGATTGACAGCACATTTATAACAGCAAAATGTGGCAAGAAGGTTCTGAAATATCAAAATGCGTACTGTATTTGAATCTCATTGAATCCAAGTGCAGAAATTGTTGAAGTAGGCACAAAAGGACATTCAAATGTGAGAGCAGATGCATGTCTTGCTTTATCAACTGAAGTACAGATACTATAGAGCTCATATACCTACCATAAAGGAATCAAAAATGCAAGTTTCACTCCCATTGGTATAGTCTATTTTAAACAAAGGATTAAGTACTGCTCAAGAATAATTACCCCATATGTGCACTGGTCTCACAAGGGAGAGCCATGGCAGATCATTATACAATGGAATTCAATGGGATATTTCTAATTGAAAATATCACCCAAAAAAATCAGTAAAGCCAAGTGATGAATAAGTAAAACCTGCAGGGTTTATTAAAAGTACCCATACTTTTCACACACAAATGCTTGAGAATAGCAACGTCTGGCAAGCAGAATCGTGATTTTGATGCCAGCTAATTGAGGCCCTTAGACTAAGTGGTCAGCGTAAAGCAGAACAAGAGCTCAAGAAGGATCATTTCAAAGAATTATGAAATGTTCATATTTGGAATTAATCTTTGTTCTACAAATTAAGGTTGAGCCAAAACAGAAACAGGTCCATTGTAGAGCTTTTTTAGGGGTGTTAAGTGTAGATGAAATGAAATCAAACAGCTTTGACAGAATTATCACAGTGACATCAGCAGACTTTATAGAGTCACCATATGACAATGATCAGTAGTTAAAGACCACAGCAATTCACTAAAAGCTGCCTGGTACTGAGTCAAATTAGCACATCTGTGCTTTGAAGACCAAAATTTCCATTAGATGTTTTACACACACACACACACACACACACACACACACACACACACACACACACACACACACACACACACACATTTCATTCTAGCTAATTGCTGTTAAAGTAGTTAGAGCTGTCAAATGAGTGCTTTATTTCCATAAAGGTCATCATATTAAAGGAATTATATTACACAAAATCATAAAATTGTGACTTATTCTGACTTTTTTTATTAATAAAAATGCCTGGCACTGAATAATTTACCACCTGAATATATATGACCACTGTGCTGCATGAGAAATAAAGTCCATGTCACCGTTGAGGACCCAAATGAGATTCACACCCCGATGGTACCTGAGGCTATCTCCATCCCACATGTGCTGTGCCTGGACTGTGCCACCCCCAAAACCCCCTGAGGGGATCCTAATGAATACATTCTTGAGCTTCTGTTTACATTTCCCAACCCAGTGGTTCTTGACATCTGTAATTATATTCTGAACCAGGTCTTCCCTTTTGGCCCTGCTCTTCCCTCCCACTGACAAGCACTTGATTTAGAGTCCACTGTGGTGATGGTGATTTATGCCTTGGCTGATGATAGGTGTGTACATATTGTTTTGTCAATACGGCTCAGACAGCTCAAGGTCACTGCACTGTTTGTATTCAATCACTGCATCTTCTTGGGAAAGTGAAATTGTCACCACATATCCCGGCTGATTCAGATCATTCCAGAGGTTGTTACTTCATGCTGCTGCACCTAAAATTTGAAGTTTATATTCATCTACCCTCGGTGAGGGACAACGTGCCAGAGAAATATCAGACTGGAATACAGTCATCTACTTGAGGCCATTCCTGAGTCAGTGTGAGATGTACCATACTTCATTAGCCAAGATATTTTGAGCTTGCTGATTAAGAAAGATGTAGCTGATATTGCAGGAGCAAAACTTGGCAGAGACTCTATGACTAAGTAGTATCTTGCACAGCAAAATTTTTGATATAACACGAAATCCGCTTACCAAGTTTCTTGTTAAGTTATGGCCTTTTTGATTTCAACTGGCAAGCTCTCTGATATTCACACACTTCACTCTAATCACAAAGTCTCCTTCTCACCACAGGCATGTCTTATGTCTAGTAATCAGCCTTTAAGTGTAGGTGATTACAAAAAGCAGAAAAATCAGTGAACATTGTGGTCATTAATCAAACTCGGCAGGAACCACATTATGTCATGCCCAATTTGTGGTGTAATAGTTTAACCTGATGAGAGGTGGTCCTTAAAATTGGCTTAAAAATAAGCCATCTTTAAATATTTTAAATCCCAGAGTGAATTGTCATTTTATTACCCCCTCCCGTCTGGAGGAGTGACACTAAAACATTAATAAAATCATCAGCGAGAAAGAAATGTGTTATTCTTTTTAACTCCCACTGTGTTCCAGAGCAGAGTTACTCCACTATCCACCCTTGTTTAATGGGTTTTTTTTCAAATACCCTCAAGAACTGGAAGCAAAAACGCATGGATGATCATTTATTTGAAACCTACGTAGCACTATCCAGTTCTAAATTTTAATTTGTATTAGTTGCCATGGAGCTCAAACACAACCCAAACTACAGGCATCTCATATCGGCTGAAAGATGGTGTTGAGCACAAATAAGCACAAATGCAATATAAAATTCTATTTTTTTGTCCAGATCTCTATGCCTATCCAGAGCATCCAGGTAGTTTCCATGTTGCCAAAACTCTTCCCAAAAGCTCAAATGCTGCCAAGTGTTTTGTGACAGTGGAACACACAGTGGCACTTTGATGACTAAGAAACCTTTAACCATCATGTCAAACATTGCTGGTCATCGGTTTTTTCCCTGCAAGATGTACTTTTTTTTAACTGCTGATTACACTGCCTGCATTCTGCCACTTAAAAGGATAAATTGCTACTTGCTGAACGGCTTGGCTCATATGCAGCAAAGTGAGAATGCATAACACTTTTAAAAAAGGGAAATGATTCATGCTAAAAGCACAAATGAGCGACTTGTTGATAACGGTCGTGAACAAATGTTACATTTCAAGCCTACAGAAGAATAAGAGAAAATGGAAACGGCATGTCAAAGCAAAGTTTCATCTTTTTAGTTGACATATTAGGTCGTTGAATAACAGTCTGAAAAAATTCAGATTTGGGCTCATTGTCTTCATAAATGAGGCTCAACTGTAGATGCATGTGGAGTTTTGATGACCCATTCATGTGAATCATGTCCAGATTGACAATAGTTTAAATATTTATATCTTGAGGAGTGGTGGTGCGTCTCTCTGAAGTAGGTTAATTGAGTCACCGGTGACCTTATGGGTGAAAAGAGGTTAAAAGTGTCCTGAAAATAAGGCATCCATAAATATTTTAAATCCCCAAGTAAATTATCATTTTATTACCGTCGTAGAGTGACTGTAAAAAATTAATAAAGTCATCAGCTCCAGAGAATTGGTAGTGCATTTTATTTATCTGTTAGTTTCTGGACCTTTTCTTTGCTCAAGTTGGTCAAAAGCAACATCTGGGGGTTTTTACACTGGTAATGAGCAAACAATGAAAGAATGACCCAATAACAATATCCTATCCTCAGCCTCCGTTCTTCCATGCAGAGGTCGGTGTGGCTACACTGAAGTCACAAAATATAAGGTTTGTAATTCATATTTTCACTGAAAGGACTAAAACAAACTCTAATTCCCTCAAAAATCAGTGAGTCAAATTGTTCATTTATCTCATTCTGCTTTCTGATTCGGTGAATCTGACATCTGGAGCTGGTTCTGACTCACCTGCTCTCCAGGGCCACATTGCTGCCCAGCACCCAGCTGTCCTGCAGCTGGACGCATTCCGCCGTACTCTGCAAGTCAGCCGCCAGGCCGGCTGTGGGTGGGGGACTCGGGCTCCTTTGATTGGCCAGTGAGCTGCGGCTCAGAGATGTGATAGACGGGTGCTGCTTGTGTGGGGGCGGGGCTGGTGGGAGAGGAGGTGGGGCCTGCTGACAAGACAGATGGTCACCTGGGGAGGAACAGGAAGAGAAATATCACAATGTTATTGTTTCCAAATGGTGCCTGAATCTGAAATGGAAAAAAAAGTTTTTTGCTTTGCTAATTAAAATTCCACCTATAACCAAGAAACAAGACTGAGGAAACAGCAGATGGGCAGGACTTGCAGCTACCTTACAAGCAAAAAATGACATATGACATCAACAGACCTAGAAAAGTAAATACAACCAAGAGCAAGACATAAAAATGAGATGCAAGCACTGCAAAAATAAAAAGGGATGGGAGGGTGGGGTATGGGCTTTTATGGCAATACACATAATAATTGTCACAAAACACCACACGGTTGACAGTTGGGTTCTCTTAAACAGAAGGTCACTTAAAGAGGCAGCTGTTCTTTTATAGGCGGTTAACGCAATGTTTCACGTTTGATTACAGCCAAAGAACACTCTCAAATAACTAATGACCAGAACATCCATTAGAGCTCTGAGAGAACAGGTTTTCCAATTTCACACAAAGCTGTGTAATTGGCCCCCAGAATGGCATGTGGTGATTATCTATCCATCTTCCCTGTTTAAAAGGTAAAAACCCACAGTGCTGACAATTCTGATTTGCTCCAATGAGCTCCAAATGGGTATCATCTTTCTTGCCTTATAGTGGCTGGGAGAATATTGAGAAAGCTAGGAGCGGGGTCCCTCAGAATGCTCTGTTGTTTTTGCATTGACAGCACAAATTTTGATAAAACCTTAGAGGGATTCATATTTAGAAAATGTGTAGACATGCTAGAGGTCAGCATATGATTTAACCATTGCTTTCTCATGCATGTATACAAAGACTAAAATCTACTCCATGCTACCGGCTGCACACAACACAGCTCACTGAAAGGACACAAACCAATGTTTTGAATAGGGTCCATTAACAACCATGCAGTTTGGATCCTTGTGTGTGTTGCTTCCACTTTTCTGCGTGCCCTTCTATGCATAAAACGAGCTGTTCAATGCAAGCAAATGAGCCATTTGGTTCCACGCTGCTAGGAAGAAACATGAATGCCATTCAGAATAAGGTAATCATTTCCACTGCTTTGAGGTAAAAACCTTCAGGCTACTGTACATGCAGCCTATTAGTACGTCTGAAGACTTCCCTCTTCTGTTAAATGTGGAAATACATTAAAAAATAAATGACTGAGAATAAATCAGTTTTGATGAGTATGGCACAAGGACACTGATCTTTGGAATAAACCTGAAAAAAAAAAAAAAAAAAAAAAAAAAAAAAAAAAAAATATATATATATATATATATATATATATATATATATATATATATATATATATATATATATATATATATATATATATATATATATATATACACATACATACATATATATATTTTTTTTGTGTATGTATGTATGTATGTATATATATATACATACATACACAAAAAATATATATATATGTATGTATGTGTATATATATATATATATATATATATATATATATATATATATATATATATATATATATATATATATATATATATATATATATATATATATATACATACATACATACACAAAAAAAATATATATATGTATGTATGTGTATATACATATATATATATATATATATATATATATATATATACACACACACATTATTTAAATATTTTTTCAATAATAGACCCTGGAAGATCTGTTCCATCTGAAGACAAACAGATGGACAGGTAGGTACAGAGCAAATAGGCAGAATCAAGACTAACAAGAATCCACAGTGCTAGTGCAGAAGGCCAATCTAGGATTAATTACTTCCTGACTGCAATTACACAGCAACAGCATGCGGCCATAAAGTCCATAAAAGCAAAATCATCTGAAGCAGATGAAAGTTGTTGTTTTTTTTTGTGTGTGTGTGGACTGTGATTAGAGTTTTATCAAACCCAATCAAACATGATCCCCTCATCACCCCACGCCACCATGTTCAAAGCCAGTCCTGATTTCTAAATTAAGCATGAATTACCAGACATCAGTTGCAGTTCTGGCATTTGAAAAATGTAAGAGTGCCATGACTTAGTGATAACGAATACAAGACATCCACTCATCTCCTGGGCGAGACTGTGAGCCCTGTTAGAAAAGTGCTTAGTGGGCTGATAGAAAGACGAGTTATCTACCAACACTCGCGGGTCTTCACTTCACCTCTGAGCTGTCTTCTACTGTTTGAGCTTGCAGCCTCGATGGTCTCCAATTCACTTCCCAGTTGTTGCATTTGGCATATAATCACCCAGCACAAATATATATGAGTAATATGAATATGAATGGGCAAAAGAAATACAAGTAAGGCGATAAAACCGCTTAAGAAATACAAAATTTTTTCTCATTTCAATGTTTCTTATTCTTAGTCTTCTTTATTTTTTTTTTTATAAAACACCAAAAGCTGCTGTTTATTTTTCTATTTTCTATCTTATTTTCCCACCAATTCATGAAATGGCTGCCTTTGAAAGCAACCTACCTTCCCATTATGCATTACAAATAAAGATACATGACAGATATTGAACAAATCTGAATCCATTTATCTTTGTGTCTACATATTGATTTCACCAACTTGGTTGCCCTTGTTTAGCTCACTACTGCCCAGAGAGCTTGAAAATGCAGCACAGGCTAACTTCAGACCCATAAAATATACAGTATGTTGTGCAGGAGTGTTATGGTTGACTGGAATAGTGTGAACCGTTTTTAGTATCTAAAAGCCTAACGCAATTGAGATGTTAAAAGGTATGCCTGAGTGTAACGTGAAATAAACAGCTTTGGAGGAGAAAGCACATCACAGTAAGCTAAAACCTTCTAAAGAAAGGGATTCGGCATGCACTAAATCTAAGAGTGCATACCGGACAATGACGTGAAGGAGCATAAACCACCTCTTGAAGGAATAATGTGACTGGATGCTCTGCTTTACGAGCTGTAACAAGGCTGCTTTGCCACTTTTCATGGATCTATCTGTAACCTCGAAAGATCCGGCCTCAACAGGCCACTGCCTGACATTTGCAAATGTGTAAAAACCTCATATTGATTGTTTCATCCCAATACAAATAACTAGACTGGATTTATCCCATCACTCTATAGGAGGAGAAAGCTTTAAGAAGTGAAACAGAAGTGTTCTCCCGCTTGCCCTTTAGCTCACAAATAAAATATCTTCCTGCTCTTTCAGTCATCGCTTCATCCTCTGAGCTGCAGCTGAAAACAAACTTTTGCCATTTGAAGAATTAAAATCTTATATTTGACTTTTTGAGGACTTGGAGTGATTAATTATGCAGGCACTTTTTCTCACTCCATGAGTCCTCATCATTCCCTTAATCTTTGCCTTGTCGAGATCCATTGATGAATGCTCTTTCAAAAGATACTTCAAAATCTTAAACTCTAAAATCACAGTCAACATTTAAATTGGGTTTTTTTAAATTCAATGCTTTCACACTTCAGTTTCAATTCAGGTCTTTTTGTTGAGAGGTTTGAGCATGTGGTGGTCTTTTTCTCTTTTTTTTTAACTATGGGTAATAACACCATGTCTTTCTTTCTTGTACTCAATTTCCCTGCACACGGTAGGTGTCAGTGTGTCTGAGTGATGTGAGACGCTGTGCTGTCTGGCCTCCAATTTGAGGTGTGGGTTTGAATCCAATTTCTGACAAACAGTTTTACACTCAGGACAGGGTCCCTCTATGATGAAAACCTATAAGTGAGAACCTCAATATGATTCCAGGTATAGCTCAAAGGGCAAAATATGGCACAGGCAGTCCTTATTCTCTGTGTACTTCACTGCAAGAGTTGGCGTCTGAAAACCGCCAGGGCAAATCATAATAAAATATGGGCTTTTGATTTACATTATCCGCTGGAAAGCAAATGCAATGTTTGACTGTGCTTTAATAAAAAAGCAAACAAGATAGGAGCCTTGAAGAAAGCCCGGCATTGTCTTCCTTCAAGACAGAGAGAATTAAGCCGGCCTTTAATGTGCAAACTCTGTGACTACGAAGACAGATGAAACAGCTGTGTGGTTTATGGGGCTTTGCTTTGAAATCAGATCAAGACGGATGCCTCCTTTGCATAATTCCTCAACATCAGCTTGTCATCATCTCCATCAGCAACATGCTTTAAAAGGACCTTAGTGATTAATACTGCATGCCTGCGCTGAAATGACAGACTCATTCCCATCTTAATGATGCTTGCACAACCTATCAAATGTGGGTTTATGAAGCCTCTGCGTTTTTTTGGTTTTTTTTTTCATATGAGCACCACCTACAAATTAGTGTTACTTTAATTTGTTTTAATACTCTGATTTTAGATGGCTGTGATCTCGAGGCTGATTTATTATACCGAGAAAATTAAAACACAAGGCTGCCCGAGTAAACTGAAAACGTCCATCACGAGGAAGCAAATGCATTTTTGTCCTGGTTTGTTTGTTTTGTTGGTATCACACAAGGCGAAATGATTTGGAGTTGTCAGTTTGTTGGATTTAATCTGCTACAATAACACGGTGAGAGGTTACCATTCTCTGCACATGGCTTCTTAGTGTATACAGCATTTCTTCAAAATTTGGATGCTATTCTAGATACTGGGATGTTTGGGACCGTTCGGGTTCTTTTAAGTTTCTCCTTTGAATATATGGTTTTTTGATGATGGAATAGACAAGCCTTGAATACTGCGCATGATGTTCCAACACGGAGCCGGAACACAATTAAAAGCCGTTTTGCACTCACTAAAGCTTGGCAAGCTTGGTGAAAGTCTTTTCATATTCATTGTGTAAGTACTGCAAAAGGTCTTGTGCCATTTTACTCTCCATTAAGAGACTGATGCAACTGCTAATGGAATTGAAAGGGCATTTGCTTTGACTGGCTTGCCCTTCACCAATAAGAAAATTGCTGTATGTGTGCATCACAAGAATTCAATCAAAACATATCAGAAACTAAGAGAGATGGCAGCTTTTTCAATATGAAAGAATATGAAAAAGAAAAAAAAGAAAGAAAGAAACTTCACTTTGAGAAGTTTTTAAGAGTTTCAAAAAACAGTCTGGTGAGAAAGTAAGATCCTTGTCAATATCTCAGCTGGATTTTATATAAAATGAATAATAGATGAAAGACATGATAAAACATGACATTTGGACCAAGTAGGATGTTTATATATGTCAAATCATTCCATTTATTCTCAGATGTGACTAGATTTAGTTTTACCTCAGCCAGACTTGAAACCGTCTTGATGGCAGTCTCGGTATTATTTAGTTGAAAGAGACAGCAGCTTCTGACTGAGAAGCCCTGAAGGTGGAGGGGGTGCTGTACCTAGTGGAATTTGCGACCATTAGATCAACCTTGCCCTAGGTGAGTTTTGGGGATTTATTCTGCAAAAAGAGTTGGCAACTTGGGGGCTTTAAGAAAAAAGCAAAAGAAAAAAAAAAAAGTTGCTATGTGCGGATTCCATCATATTTCCTGCCAGAGAAGAATCCTCACTGCTCTCACAGCCCTGCCCACTCTTCTTCTGACTTTCTATCTGATCAAAGACAGACATTTCTTTTAAGCTATTTCTGAGCTGAGGAATCAGAATATATCCAACATTTCAAGAATTACATAATCATTGCATTATATAAAAAGACATTTCATTTACCCGTACATCATGTCATCCTACACAGCCATAAAGGAATTCATCGATGCAAATTCCCGAATGCAATTAATTCAAAATTTATGATTTGTAAAGATATCTAGAAAGCTGAACCCACTGAAGCTGCACTGTGAATGTAAGCTGCTTCACGTCACTGTTTGTCCACCCCCTCCTACCAGATATTGCTACAGATGGCAGATCATCATACAGATGATGACTGCTTAGCAGTTCTTTCTGTCAGCTCTCCGATTACATAGCAATTACACTCCATCTCAAAAGCCGCTTTGACAATTAGCCTTCTGACAAAACACTTAGTTCTATTTATTCATGCGTGGACAGTTTGGCTTTCTTGTTTTTCTACAGAGATCACGTTGACGTTTAGATAAAATGCTAAAGGTTCTAAATCTGGTGCAGACAGCAGAGTCTCTGCAGTTTGCCACTTGCATGCTTCACAGGGTTTTTTTTTTCATGAATGTATACTTCGTTCTTTAGATACAACTAATATGGTGCGTCTTAAACCTGGACCTGTTCCATTGCCTTGTTTTCCAGTTCAATCCTTAGTGTTGTAACGTTTCTCCTCATAAACTCAACCACTATCTACCCGCAATGCTTCTGCCATCGCAGTTGAACGCTCATTATGTTACCATAAAAGGTGCTGATAGACAGTAGAAAAGAGAAGCTGAAGAAATTAGGCATAATACAACGGCTCAGTGCATGAACATAAACATAAATACATGAGAAGGATTAACAGGCTACATGACAACCATGACAGAGAAACATTAGGATTTATTCATCTGCGTATTGCAGAGACTTACCCTTAGCTTTGTATTGCAACGCAGAGTTCGACTAAGCATCTTTCCAGCCATTTTATTCATTAAGCGTGTTTTGATTTTGGCGTAAGCAGTATGTGTTAGATATAAAGGTTAAGGAATAAACGAAATGTTAATTAGCTTTGTGTTTGGTGTTGTTTATGCAAATTTTCCAGAGGAGCTGAAGTTTTACCAAAAAAAAAATGCATATAATGAGCAAAATCATGTGTTTTTGAACAATAGAAGGTGGAAATTTGCTTCAATAAAGAACTGTAACCCTGAGAAAAAAGATGAGCATAATGTTGGCTGTTTAAAGTTGTAGAAACATAATTACATAAAAATGACCTGATAGCTCATTTATTTTCTGGCTTGTTGACAAAACTGCTGCAAAGAAACACATAAGTTCCAACATTAAACGATACAAAAACACAAAATAAACCAGATTAAAACTTCTTGGGATATTTAATCATTACTTTATCAAACAAACACTAGATTATCCTCAAAAACGGTAATAAACAGAAATGAAGAAGCTTAATTTGGGACACCCAGCAAGAAACAGTGTTTTCAGTAGAGTTTTTAAACTGAGATTAAAGCTGTCCCAGACTGCAGGAGCTTTAATGAAAAGCAACAATCAGCCCAGGAAACAAATCTAGACCTAAAAACAGCTAAAGGCTCCATATACAGTATAATGTAATATATGTGCAATATATTTAAATTGTGTAATAGTGCAATATGTCATAAGGTATGCTGAGCAGTTTGTAGTGGTAATATAAGGTGTCCAATAAGACTGTGCAGTATATACTATAGTACATTAATTAAACTATAAACTGCACAGATGCAATAGTTGCAATACTGAAGTAAGTAATAAATAATGACAGTATTATATTATGAGTCATTTTGCATATGACAAACGGTTGTGCAAGTTGTGTGTGTAAAAGTGAACACAGAAAATGATCTGCTAAAGAGTAGCAACAGCAACCATGTGATAGGGGGTGGGGGAATTATTTTCTGGATTGGTGAGGTTGGGGTTGGGGTATAGGGATGGTTGGGGCTTGAGGAGTAAGTCAGCCCTTGTAATAAAGGTTCTCCTCATGTGAGTCCTGCATTTGGACCCTGCTAGCTGCTTTCAGAGGGTGGAGAGAGCTCTAAGTGGTGAGCCAATGATCTTGGAAGACACCTGGACTTTGTTCTGAAGGTGGTTTCGGTTCTGGATTAAGGTGGAACCAGGGGACAAAGGAGAAGCTGAGCACAATCTGGGTGAAGGTGTGTTGGAACATTTGGAGTATGGTCTTACTTACTCCAAATGAGTTGAATTCCATGATGTGCTGCAGCTGATGCCATGTCCTGAAGGTTTCCTCAGTGTTTAAAGGGGTGCTATTATGGTATTTGGAGTTTTCTGAGCTTTCTACAGTGTTACAGTGTTGAATCCTCATCAGACATGTGAACGGTACTGTTTTTTATCACCTAAACCCATGTCTGAGTTTGAGTTTGAGTTCCAGCACGCTCTCCGTTCGGTTTCCATGGCGACGAAAAAAGCGTCGTTTTAGAGAGTTTTTTCTACTTGGAAATCCTTGTGACGTCCCGGGGGATAAGGTTCGGTGATTGGTTACCTTCTACTGGTTAACAAGGGCATGTACAAATACATCAGGTGGGTGGAAAACGTCGGATAAAGTATTTTCCAATGATGGCTGGTGAGTTTACCAAAGAGAGACATCCTGCTGCATTCGTTGCTGTGGGTTGCTGTTTTCCACTTCGTTTTCAGGGTCTGATTGAGGTTCCAACATGTAGGGCTGTATGCTATGTGTTGACATTGTATTATTTTTTTTTATTTTTTTTTTTTATTGAGTTCATGTTATCCTAATCCTTCTGTTTATGAGATGTTACAATGACGGGGAAAACAGGTGCGGTGCGCGCTCCCGATGTAGTGCAGTGGCGGGAGGCGGGCTTAATGCGGAAGAGTCTCAATCCACTCGTTTTGCCCACAGGCTGATCTGACAGCCTACGGAGAGGGTTGGTCTGAAGTAAATAAAGCCATTTGTGACAATAACTCCATCAATCCCAGCCCTTCTGGTCTCAGAAATAAAAATAAATTAGCCTGAAATGCACATAACAGTTCCACTTTAAGGAAAAGCTTAGGAACTGGTCAAAGACAGTGCCCAAGTATCTGTACTCCCCCACAGTTGCCATCAAACTCCCAGGAATGATGCTGGAGTTTTCCAGTTATAAGTTTAACAATAAAACTAAATCACTTTCACTGAAGATGATAATAATTTGTGTGACAGCTCTCTCCAAGTTAGTCACTACAACTAACTATTTCCACATAAATCAAATGACTTGTTTATGTAGAAATACTGATTAGAGCCGCTTAAAGTGCAAACTACATTAGTATCATTGCTACTTCTCAGTACATTAAGAAACTGATGAACCTACTGCTCCAGTCTCACATGAGATAAATTTCCAATCCCACCTTGGAGTCGCCGTTGCATCAGTCATCTAAGCCATAAATCCTTTGCCTGATAGTTTGTTTACATATTTCTAATGTGCTGTTTTAATAACCATATCAGCAACAACTCGCCACTTGCTATCACAATGAAAATCACTATACTACTCTATCATGTGCTCTCATCTTCAAGCAAGATTAGGATGAAAGTAAGCTGCATTGCATCAGACAAAAAGGAAGCAAGGGGACGCTGGAGAGATGTGCTATCACACAAATGTCTCTGTGCTCGACACTTGGCTGTGAATGTGTTGCATGTTTGAACTCAACTGGCCTTGAAGGCAGTCAATAACTCGCTATCTGAATAACTGTGGTGGCTTGATCTGTGGTAGATGTGATGGTGACTAGCTGACAGGAGGCAGCTTTTTATTTATTTAATTGTGTTTTATTGCATTTATTTTCTGCTTGCCAATTTATTTTCAACAGCACTGTGTGTCAAAGGGTCAGAAGAAACAGCAAACAACATCATCTAGTTCTACCGAAATGTGACTCACCTCTCTGTCTACACCAGGAGGACTGATCTGCATCCGTAATTGCACGAAAAGTGTTGTCTACATCATCTTGGGGGTCACAGATATTTAACGTGTATTCTGAGAACTATTCATGTGCCTCCCCTTTCATTTACAGCCCGCTTCCCCAATCACTTGAGAAAATGGTCTGAGGAAAAAAACAAACCACTTATGGCTGTAGTGGTACAGTCTTTTCCAGTGGTTGCTGTAATTGCATTTCCTGTGCAAATCGCTCCGTTTGTGGGGAAACCAGACAAAGAAGGCACTATCCATCTAAAAAATGGGAAAGCCTATCTTATACTGATTAATTGTTGGCATATTGTTCTTAACTGGATGCACTCCACTTGCAGAGAGGACTAATTTTCACCTCCATTGTGACAAAATTTGAGGAAAAGGAGATTTACAATGCGTATATCTTTGTCAACAGAATGAATAAACAAATCAGAGTACAGAGCATAATACCCTCTATATGCAGATGGCTTTATACTGTGCTTCAAGCACAGTTATTCATTTTTGCACGATATAGCAGCGTGTTTCTGTTTTATTAAAACAATTACTTGCTCATAGAGTACCAGAGACTCCAAAAGCAACATTAAATTCAAGTTTAAGTGGCACATTAGGGTAGAAAAAGGCTAAATGCATCATTTAGTTTGACAAAAAATGATCCAAATGATCAATAATCACCACTCTAGCAGCAGAATTACTATGCTGATGTTGGCTATATGATATATCCTCATAACACTGAAACTAATTACCATGTTCATTAAAGATTCATATGCTTCTTTCCTCCATTGAAAAGGTTTCTACCACATTTAAAAGACAAAGCAATTGCTTTTCTACCTGATTTGAGGGAGCATGTGATGTTCAGACTGAGTAGAAGTAAAGAAGTACATGTAAAAAAAAGTGCAAAAAACAGCACTTGCTAACATTTGTTAAGCAGGAACCAGTAGGAGATCTATTTATCTGGCTCTGCCTTACACTGTACACATTAGTTCAGCCATTAATTATTAATAGGGTGTCATCCAAGTATCTTTATCTGATTGTGTTCAATGAAGAAACAATACATGCTGTTCCTTTATATAACTCACCTGAAAAGACTCCAGCAGACTTCCAACATTCCCACATATGATTTTTTTACACAACATTTCTTGCAGCGTCAGACTCCAGAGTTAGAGCTATAGCACATAGGCTGAAAATCCCTCTGCTTTCCATAGAGCTTTCCCGAGGCCAAGGCTATGAATTGATATCCTACTGTTGCATTACTCCTGGCCACAGAGCAGCGCACGGGACGAGAATAATAATGGGGCAAATTATTGGTTTATTCTCGTACTGCTTACTAACATGTGCTTTAGAGTAGTGGGGAGGGTCGTGCCGGAGATGTCAATATCCTCAGCAGGCGTGAGTGATGAACTTTTATGTGCACAAGCACATGTTAGGATAGGAAGTCTATACGAGCGCACACTCAAATGCACTTTAAAGTCCACTGAGAAAAGCCTTGTAGCACCAGCAATGTTTTGGAGTTTTTCCGTCAGAACACTCTCTGCTCCTCTTGGCGAGAAGAAGATGTAACCTGCGTACCCTCTGAGGCTTGGTGCATGCTCAATCAGCAACATGATATGGCCCACGGCTGTGTGCTGAGGTCACTGCTGGAGTCTTGAAGACTGATCATGCATGAGGTAGCAACACAGTGCTTTCTGACTAATGTTCCACGGCAATGCTGCTTCTGCAGCAACTATTCAGCTGCATCGCCTGAGCTCGACCCGGAGGAAACCTGGAACTGACTAAGATGCTGTAGCCGCTGACATGAGAAGTGCATATTGTGTGTATTTAGACACTGCTACTAAAATGATAAGCAGTTATTGTATTTATTTTTTCACTGAACTTTGTTTTTGCTGTACAGCACAGGCACCATTCTGATATGATGATCAATCCGTTTTAATCAAGATGACTGTGTTTTTGTTCAACCACCCTTGTAGGCGATGTCTCCGGAGTGCCTCCACATCACAATTCATTAGTAAAACTGGTCTTTAAAATTTAATCCACCATGCAGTCCTTCGTAATTTTGAACCTTATCACCCCGTACTTTTAAGAGCTTCTCTTACACATGTCTACACCACGCTAATCAACAATAAAAGGGAAGTCACATGCGCTGTCCTTCAACATCTCTCTAATGTCGCTTTGCTTGATAACAACAGACAGAGCTGCCTGCTTTCCAGTCTTCATTCACCTCAGAAAATACCACCCTAAGCCTCATCTGTCATGTATCGGCTGCAGCCTAACATTTCACTTTGTTTGGCAGACATTGATTTTTACCTCCAAGGTGTTGTCAAGGAGGCATCCAGCTCATACATACCTCCTGTGCTGCTTCTCCAGAGGCTGCTTTTGCAAGAACACACAAACACACTAAGACAAACTCACAGAAAAGATTGCATTTGCAGATCGCTGAAATTATCACCAAATTGGTTGAATAAGGATGCTAGAAGGGGTGAAATTTGTGATTTATAAGCTGAAGTAGGCAAAAAAAACAAAACAAAACAAACAAACAAAAAAAAACATTTTTCAGAGCCTAATTTTGTTCTGGAAATGTACAATGTGCTGCCGCCGCATAAACAGACTGAGATTCAACCTGATTGCTGATGTGTGTCAAAGCATGCCAGTTCTGTATAAGTGAGGACTTATTGCAGTCTCCTTGTGCTTTCCATGCCAACACACTCAGCCAAAACCATCAAAACATGTGGTCACTAACAGATTTATCCAAACCTCCATCCATATGTTTAGAGTGGTTTTTTTTTTTCTGGTTTTGTTTTTTTTTTTTTTCCACCACAGCAGTCAGATAACAACAATTTATCAACTGCTGTCTTACTACAGTCTCCACCCAACTCTCCACACACAAACACCGACATTTGCAACCCAGTTGAACACCACTTTATATTCATTAAGTGTCACAACGTTATAACAAATAGCTTGCTCAAAAGAGCAACAGTATATCTTGTTTAGGAATTATTTGGCACCAAAGAGAAATGATCTGTGAGGAATACTTACAGGTAGCATATAAAAAAAAAAAAGAATGGTCTTATAGTTTTATAGAGGATGTTCTGTTGTAGAGATCATATTAAGCTCATAACGCACTAATTTAAAGTGTCACTATTGCATAGTGAGAACTCAGATCAAATAGTGAGTGTTCGAACTTTGATTGTTGAGCCTCCCGAAAAGGCATGCCAGGAAGCACACAATGTTATGACTTGTGTTTGTCTTTTACTTGAATATTTATTAAATTGACCACAGGTCATAAACCTGAAACACACATAAACAATATACATAAGTACAATATATTTTCTTAAATATATTTTGCAACAAAGAAATGAAAGAGCTGGCTTAAAAACCAACGTTTCCCAGAAGTCTTAGCGCCTACTGGGCATGCGCAAAGCAGCGCTCTACCTCTCCCATGTAAACAGTGTGCACTCGTGTCCCGCACGTCTTGCTCACAATGCACAAGCAACACAAACGGATAATAACGTGTGTGACACTGCAATAACTTACAGGAAACAAAACACATGTTAACCACACCGTAATTATCACCGGCCGCTGCCGACTGTTCAAAGGTACCTGTTTCTCACTGCAACTTGCAGTGCTAACAGAAACTAGCCGTCCCTAAAATACAACTTATGTCCGACTAATAAACTTTAGCATCTGGAGCTGACACAGCGGGATAACAACATAACATATACAAACATTTATATATAAACAGTTTTCCTTTTTTTTTTTTTTTTTTTTTACTGCACTGGCAATTACTACATACCAACGGGCCGTGTGCTCCTGACAATAATTCTGTGAAAAATAATAGTTTTCTTCAGAGTGAAGTTAACCCACGGAACTGACGCATGCACACCTTTACATGTCAAAACAGTCTTACTTTTCTTTTTTTTTTTTTTTTTTTTAAATGTTCCTTTATTGTAACAAAAGATAGAACATACCAGTATACATTCAGTATATAATCATAATAAAATAGAGCAAGAAATCAAGGAAACATTTAAACATACTACGTCATCCAACAGTCTTAACAGAGAGGATGCTACTTCAGCACAGCTAGATATTGTAAGCATGCTAAAACATATTGGTAAGCATGGGACACAAAATGAATTAAATTTGGAGAGTTCAGTAAAAGATATAAATGTTGGAGATGCTTTGGGATTCTTCGAACTGTAAAAAAAAAAACCTGTAACACTATTTTATAAATGTTTTTTAACAAAGACAAGGTATGGAAAAAAAATATAATCTAACAAAGGGTTTCTCTGACTTATATGTAGCTCATGAAAAGTTGAGAAATACATCTATAACCAAAACACAAAATGCTAAAGCAAACTACTTTCAGATCTGCTTTACATCAGACTTTAAAAATAAACAAAAAATTAGAACAAAATAAAAAACTATAAGTAATAATTCTTCTAAGTAGTTCTAAACAAGGTGCTAACCCTGCTGGTCTGCCCAGTAAGGCATGGAGTTGGAGTGAGGAATGAAACCAGGCAGGGATCTGGTGAAAATATTTTTAGTTGTTATCTCTTAAAAAAAAAACTTACTTTCGACTCAATTTTCATTTTTTAATAATTTTTATTATTTATTTATTTTTAATATTTCTTGTAGCTTTAAAATGATCCAGCAGGCCACAGAAAAACAATAAATAGGCATACGTATATATTTAATAGGGCAGCTCAGAAAGGGTGTGTTTCAACACAACAAGTTGGTGTGTGGTCTGTGGGAAACAATGTGATTTAACTAAAGCATTTAACTTTGTTGACCACTATTTGCTTTTGGACAAACTACATGGCATTGGCTTATTAAGACAAGTCACACTCTGGTTCAGCTCACTTGTTTTTTCCAGACTTGTTGTTTATCAGGGAAATTCTTCTGACTTTAAAATGGCAGACAAAGGTGTACCCAAAGGTATTTCCTTGTGTCACTTGTTCTTGTTCTCAATGTTTACTATGATTTTCTGCAAATTTGTTCCAATTCTCAAATTGAATTGTATTTCATCAAATTTTTACTTTCATCATTTTTTTTTGTTATGTTTTTATTTTGTTGGGGTTTTTTTGTTGTTGGGTTTTTTTTTTTTTTTTGGTAACATTTATTCCATCTGTGCACAGGGGGGTGATTTTTTTTGGGGGGGTGGGCTCATAGATAAGAAGAGATTGATTGCTTTCTTGTACCGCATTTTAATTATGTCTATAAATATGTGCATATGTCCTGAAACCCCTTGAAGACTAGATAATGCATCCCAAGGGGTTGTCTCACTAAAACAAGTTTCATAAAACATCAACGTTTCACAACAACTGATCACAACAGTGGTGGGATCATTGATGATCACCTAAATTTCACTGCAATCTATTCAGATGCCAATAGACTGAGAGACTAAACACCCTTAACATAAAATTTAATTACTGTAAATAAAAGTTTGTATTTTAGTTTATCAGTTAAACAGCTGCTGAACATCAGTTCAACCTGCAAAGGTGACATTAAGTACGTCACTAACAACATAAGCTGAGTTTGATGCATTTTGAAGATGTGAGCATGAAAAGTGAAATAGAAAAATTACAGCATCAGCTAACAAAACAAAAGCACTTGCTTGCTGTTTTTGCTTGCTTTAGGAATGATTTGATGTAGATTTGGAGGAATGAAAATAACTTTACATCTTGCGTCTGACCTATAAAATATTAATACTACATAAGTTTCTGACCTTAAAACTCTGCGCTTCTGGCTCACTTTGACAGCACATTGGCATTTATTATGCATATTTCTGGGGCCATCATTTCCTTGCAGCATCCAAGACCGAGAAACCGCACTTCACAACTTTGTGTTTCAGCCCAGAGTATTGCGTTACAGATGTGCAACTGGATACCAACACACTGGCCATTTTCAGTGCACACCACAGCTGATTCAGCAGAGAAATGCAAGAGGACATTACTGGAGGAAGAAAAGAGAAAGTTACAGAGCATGAAATAAGACAAGAGAACTAGGAGAAGAGATACACGCAGGATGCCGAATTAGCATTCGTTAGGGCATAAAATAGTTTGAAAATCTCCCATGTTCAGAAAAAGGGTCACAAGTTGTGTCATTTGACAGCTGTTTCTGGCCAGAGACATCAAACAACTTACTTCTGTAACTGAATGGCTTATATCCAGATAGGATTTATTATTTACACAAATATTTAAATAAAAACAAAAACTATTTAAGAGAAGCTTTTCATCATTGATTTTTTATTGTCTTTTTACTTATTGAGGTTAATTTCTGCTTCTTCTTCTACGTAAATAGATCAATATGTAATTAAACCTACTCTGCCACCCTTTATAGAATATGTTTCTTCATTCAGACAAGTCATTGGAAATGCATCGGATCAAAATTTTCAACTTTTCTAATTACTGCTTGAGACTTGTTTCAGTACTGAATGAGAACACATATTTTAATTAAAGCATCAACTGCTCAGTCCAGAAAGATTGCCCCCCGCCCCCACCCTTGCTCTACCGAAAATAAGCTAGTTGTCTGGCATCTGGTTGCACCTTTAAATTTGCCGTACTGGCACAAATGTTACATGCTATGAAAAAAAAGAAAAAACTTTCTTCAAGGTCCAATCTCACCTCCGTCGTGAAATAATCATTTTGTTGAAAACCGCCCTCGTCTAAAGCTGCTGCAAGAAAAGAGTGGAGAAAACACAAGCTGCGTTCTGCTCTGAGCCTATTTACATCTTGCTAAGAGCAAGAGTCATAAAGCTGCACTGTTTTTAAAGGCACATGATAAATATCCTGAAAATTTATGAAAATGAAACAGAGCGGAGAGAGAGCGGCTTCATCATTCAGACGCACAGCATACTTGATAACTCTTCCAACAGTTCACTGGCTTATGTATTAGAAATCCTGCCTTCAAAACGGTCAAAAGTTCAGCTCCTGCAGCAGCTGAATCTTCAAACTGTGCATGTCTCAGAATTGTTACGTGCTCACTTATTGTGAGTCACTCACCAAGAACATAAAAGAAATGTCTAATGTGCTTTTTTTCCCCCACAGCAGCTAATAGCATAAGCAGCAAAAACTATCATTTAAGGTAATGGCTGGAAATGCAATCAATCCTGTTTAATGGCTTTGATGAGCATATCGTATACTAATGAACCAGATGAGGAAAGTTTTGTCTCCAAAATGAAATTGAATTTGCATACTTGGGTTCTTCATTTTTATTTTTTTTATTTTTTTTTATTTTTCAAAGTATCTGAACAATAACATCTTTACATTTTGCAAGGATGATCCCAAAGCTGAAGACGAGGGAAGACCAATATACTAATACTGAGCAGGTCACAGTGGCATGTCTGCAGCATCCATTATACGTTTCTGTGCACGTTCTCCATTCAGACATCTCATATGACTCCACATGTCTGCAGTTTAGTTGCTGTACTTGTAAACTATGCAATTTGCGTCTTGTGCCACAGCAGGCATCAATTAACACTTCTCTCACGCCTCTGCATCTGAACTGCATCAAATTTGGTTCCGTGATGCCTGGAACATGATGTGAATTTGTCATGACTCAACTGAAAGGAAGGAAATGTTCGACACACGAGAGCTCGCTTACAGCTCACCTCGGGCTTTTAAATCAAGATTGAATGTCAGACATTGTGCTTCATGAAATAGTATTTATCACTTTCTCAGGATTATTATCTGTGAAAAGGTAAAACACAATGGAAAAGAAATAAAATATATTTTGACTTGATTCGCCTGCAGTTTTAATGAAAAAACATCAGGGTCAAGCAAAGTTTTTTTTTTAACAGTTTCCCTATAACTGATCTAAAATAATTGCCATCAAATTACTGCCTTTTGTAAAAAAAAAAGAAAAAAAAAGAAATCTTTCTGAAAGGATAATGAAAAAGTCTGACATCACACATGCCCCAGACTAAGCTTCACCAAAAGCCAAGATTTCAAACTTTCTAATCTTTTACTTTGGCAGACAAAAGATAACATTCACGCATTTATCAACCCGCGCAATAAATTTCACTGCCTAGCCATTTCCTTCAGGTGTAAATCACACAAAACTAACAGAATAAAACAAGTTTAGTTCAACAGAAAATTTAAGAAAAATAAAAACTAACCTAAAAAAACACTTAAAGGGTTTGACATGGAATTCATGAAGGCACTTGACAATGATGGCGTTAAGCGTTGGCAGCTAGATCCACAAATGTATCAAGCAAGACATTACACCATAAAAATTAATAATTGCCTTGGAATTGAATGATGAATTAACAATAATAAAACAAAATATGGACAGAGTTTAGCAAATAAAAGTTTTAATCTGCTGTTTGCACATTGATCAATTGCAATGTCAATGGTGAATATAGTCAATCTCAAATATACATATGGAGTTTAGACTTGTACACCCAAAATGGTTTAAGAATCTTATTTAAAGAAAATGGGAGGAGGTGATTTTGATTATTTTAAACAAGCAAATATTTGGAAAATGTCAAAACAAACAGAAAAAACAAAAATATTTAGTTAGCTAAACATTTTTATCAGGTCACATAATTTGATTTTATATTGTCTCAGAGTTTGTGACTCTTCAGTCTTGTCCAACTTACTCACTTTGTAAAATGAGTCTAAGAAAAAAACTGCATTGACACTGTGTTTCAGACAGCCTGGAGTCTTCCAATTAGATATTGATCATTTATATCATTTGATAAGTAGTTTGCAAAAATGTTTGACGCCTGCTGCTAACACGGTGGGATCTTTGTAAACTGCCATCAAACAGTTTTATTTCTGTCATCTAAACCTAACCATATCCTTACCCTGCAGTCGGAGTGAACTACAGAATTCAAGCAACCAACCAAGTTGGCAGCTTCAGAATGTCACACTGAATTGTCCCAGAACTTTGTTTTTCAGGCGCGTTTTTGTCGAGGCAGCAGCTTGATGCTGTCATTAATATGTGCTGCTCGGCCTTTCAGCTGCGCACACAGCAGAACGTGACACGTCTCTGTGGTGGAAGACACTGATCGTCCTTCAGATTGGGCTTAATCATGTTTGCTTTTCCCCAATTAGATAAGGGAGGTGTGTCATCAACACACAAACTTCCTCCTGTCTTCTGTGATGGACTACGTGTTTTTTCCTCCCGCTCACCAAATGGTAGCAGTAGGAGGCAAAGGATGGTCCACATTCACACTCAGCTGAGTCATTTCACACTGGAATACATCCATCAGAATTAGGATCATAAAAGCCAAGACGAGACTGACAATGGAAACTGAGATGTGAAATCTGTGAGAAAAGGCGGCGGCAGCAGCATATGGCTTTGCAAAAGCTTAAGCTGTCAGTTTATAAAAGGCAGCAGCTGGTTAAATTCCCTGCCGATGATATATATTGTACACAAGAACTGTCTATCCTTCACTATTGACCAGACTGAACTGAATAAAGGGATATTGATACAGCAGCAAAACCATGGTTGACACCACAGTGTGCAGTCACACGATCATGTTTCAGCCACAATACACAATCAACTCTCGCTATTTGCATATGTCGTCCTTGTGTGTGTCCTGATAATATTGTTGTTTGCTTGCCCTCTGGAATCTCTGTAGCATAATATTAAGCCAGATAATGACAGCACACCCATTTTGCCCAACCTGTTTCTGAACAACAGCACACCGCTAAAGAAAAATGTTGCAGTTTGAAAGTGTTCGACTGCAGAGATGATGGCAATCCTTGGCTAACATTGAGTTAATGCAACCTGCCAGTCTGCCATGCTGGACAAAATCTGATATCAGCTTCTAACACAATCCTCTATCTTCTTTTCATCACCAAGATTACATCAAGATCAAATGTTTAACATTGAATTATGATAATTCATCAAAGAGCATAATTATGCAGTACATGGAAGATATGCTGCGCTGGTTTTAGAACCCAACATGCTCTGGAGGCTGTTCAAATAATGAAAGACAATGAATTTTGACCTCATCCCGATGTTTATTCAAGGCATTGTCAATAATATAATCCCTATGATTTAGTTAGAAATCACATCTGTCACATTCAGGTGAAGGCCACCCCTCTCTTACATATTCATAGGCGACAATATTGACTAAATGTCTTGTCTGGCTAAATATAAAATGGGAAGTGTGGGACTAAAGGATCAAATATAAGCGGAAGAGAAATGCATACAGGAGATTCTGGGATTACCTGTGAAAGCTGGCAAGCTAATGGAGTCTCCTCAGTTGGGTCTGCCTAACGATGCCCAGGACATTACTGTAGAAAATATTTTGCAGATAAAATAGCAGCTGTATACAACTTCCTGAGCAGCACGGTGTTACAAAGACTTTGAAGTTTCCTCCAGTGCTGATGCCAAGCGGTCAAAAACAAAAGTGTCTGTTCTCCAAACGTCATGCTCTAATTCATACCTGCAGCGAACTAACCCGAGGCTACAGTTGCACTCAGCTGCAGTGGTCAATAAATATAGCAAGACACGTTTACAGAGCGTCTTTGTGTTCCCAGAGTGACAATAGAATCTCATTGTCAGGTGTTTAGCCAGATAAGGTCGCACACCCTCCAGGATTAGCGTCTGCTTTTCATCAATGTAATGCTTTAAAAACAGGTTTAGCAAATGTGCGTTGGATCAACCAATTTAAATGCTAAACCTCTTTCTCACTTAGAAGATTGGGGCCAGGGGCTAAACACATACAGATAAACAAATCAACCTAGTTGTAAAGACTTGCAGTGTAGAAGGCAAATGAATGACCCTCACATTTGATTTGTAGCGGGAGAACTGGGAAAACAGCAATATAGTCTGCAAAGTGTTACGGTAAAAATCTCTTTAGACTGATAATACTTGCAGTGTCAAGTTCCTCAGAGAGGAAGAAACATCCTGAAGGGGAGTGATTGCACACAGGATATGCGTGCAGGGCTTCAGGAGTTTATAATAACAGGTTCTGATATGCTTACTGGTTTTGGTTCAGCAGAAAGCAGTTTTTCGCCACTTGTACGTCCAGTAACAACATGCACCACCGTGGCTCATATGCAACCACAGCAGTCATTGAATTAGAAGCTGGCTGGATCATGCTGGGAAGTGACATTACTCTTTGAGAGCAGCATAATGATCACTATCAATCTCTTTATTGTCGAGTCACATTAGTGAAATATCAGGGAGGAGTACGGGAAAGGGGATGGAGCCGAGAGACATCCTCGACCATGGCGGCATGACAGTGCATTAATCACAGTAGCGGGACACTCTTTGTGTCCAAGCTCAAAACTGTCAGGGTGAACACTTTAGCCAGCAGACATGCTGCTGTTTTTGCAAGGTGAAATAAAAAAAATATATATATCATACTGGTGGCCCACCACACCAACAGATTTTACTTAGGAACATGTGACTGCCATGGTTCCCTCATTTCAAATTCACATTTTCCTCTCGGGCTATTTCAAAACGATGCCGCTGATATCTCCAGCCATCTTTTCGAAGGAATACCGAGCCAGGCAGAAAGACAAAGCTGCCGTTATTTCATAATCGGTCAGGCTCAACATAGATTTTCAGGTACATATATTCAAGTTAGTCGCTTTCAATGTAATAACAAGCTAAAAAGATGCTGTGTTTAAAAGTATAACGCCACATCTTACATGCACCATGAAACAGCTGGATGAGCACCTCATGACTTTCAAGGCCTGTATAGAGAGCAATACGGGAGAGCTCGTAACGATTTCATCCATTAACTCCATCAATCCGAGTTTGCTCCATCAGTTTTAGTTAGTGTCGAATGTCTCAGGAGTCTCTGCCAGAGAGCTGCTACAAGTGCCTGAGCCAGAAGGATAAATTTTGGAGGTGAAACTTTTTTTTTTTTTTTTTACTCCTTGCTTCTAGTATAGCAGCACACATGTCATAGTCAAGTGGTTTATGAAACCACCTCTTCCCCAACTCCGCTACTTCCATCTAAATAATGAATACTCTGCCACTTGCAGTAATCCTCCAGCAGCCATTCCCAGAAATAGAGCAAAGTCAGACAGAGCACTCATTTCCCCCCCCTTCACTTTTAAAAACAAATAATGCTGATTCTTGAAAACCTCCTTGAAGATGCTGCTGCTCAAATCGTACTGCACGTAAAGCGATGTGCAGCACTCAAGTGTCTGCAAACAAATTTTTAAAAAAAAGAAAAAAAAAAAAAGAAAATCTGTGAAGTGCTGAGTTATTGCAGTGTTTCGACATTCTTGGCCACATCTGGGTCGCGACTTCAAAGTTTTGCTTAGTATCCATTTGAAGGCAACATCAAAGCGTGGGTAAGCCAGCGATTTCAAAAGACATCAAGAGCTAACCTAAAAGGTACAGTATTGCAAAGGGCACCTTTGGGCTTTCTATGATGGATGATAAGAAAGAGAAAAAGACAGAGAAGGGGGAAGAACAGGGAAGGAAAAATGGGTGGAAAGAGAAATAACTGGGGGGAGAGGTGGGCTTATATGAAAGGTATCTTTAATTAGATGGAGTTTGCCCTCTTCTGCAAATTCCTTCATGTGGTTCTAGCGGAAAGAGAAAAAAAAAAGAAGACTAGAGCTGATGAGTCTGGGGAGAATTATCCGCCTAAGTGGCCTTTTATTTAGGGATAAAAAGCTATTCTTTGCCTCTTTTCCCATCCACTGCTCCTGATTATGGAAGCAGTGAATGCGGGTGAAAGGAGGGGCCCAAGATTTTCTTAAATGTTTTATTATATGCAGATGTCATGACAGAGAGCAGTTAGCTGATTTTATCTGCCAAATGCCAGATGGAGATCTTCCCTTAACAGAAATGCCCAAATCCATTGTGACTATTTTAATATTCTAAAAGGGACTGTCATTGTTTAATGCACAACATCACTAATCTATTGTAACTCGGGGCTTCCTTACAAATCAATAGCACAGAAAATACAAGTCAACACTAACCTGTTACAATTAACATTTAGGCTGTTTCATGCGCTTTCGTCTGAAACCTACTCCATCTTTTCTGTGGTGATATATCTTTAATCTTGTTGCCACACATCTACCCTCACAATCACCTCACCATGATGTCATGTGCGCACCATGTTTATCAGATTTCACATTAACTGTCAATTAAATTAGACATAAAGGAAAATTTGCACACAGCGACAATGATCTAGCCACGCATTATGATTATGTGCTTTCCTCTAAAATGTGCCAAACTTCGCCACTCACAGCAGCCTTGATTGATCAAGTGACACGCTAATGACAGCTGAGAGACTAAGGAGATTAGACGGCAGCTAAGCTTTGACCCTGGATGTGAGAACAGTGAGGGCTGGGGAAGCTATCATAAAGCTGCTAAATGGCTTATTTCACCTCAAGCTCTGATAGCCACCCACTGGCATCACCGTTTGGATAATGATACCCGTAAATGTCCGCAGTAAACAACCGAAGAACAAGGGCTTCAGCTTTTTTTTCCACCCGTTGACGTTACATGAGGTAAGGATGGTCATTATCTTATGAATTCTGGTCACTACAAGGCGGCTACATTCACAGCTACATGTATTTAACAATTTATAAGTGCAGACAGAGATGGTCAAACATTCAACACAACACAACACATCTTAAACATGAACTATCCTGAATTTTGAATAAAGTCTTATGTTTTAATAATGTTGCCAACCTGCTGTGTTTTTACAAGTGAAGAAAACTATAACTAAAAACTATAACTCGTTATCTCTGTTTTTTTTTTTTCACGTTATGATCTGTGATGCATTTTCATTTTACAAATCTGTCGTTATTTCAGTAAGATTGGAAGAAAATATTCTAATAGCGTTCTCTTTCATTACGCTCTTGCCTTTCTTGCATTAACATTGACATTAGCACGCTAAACTGTAACTGTCAGCGGGACCAGTCACTGCAGATGTGAGTCGTGCACGCATCAGTGCGCTCACGTTATACACTCACGTCTTCCACCACAAGCCGAGAGCTGAAGATACCTTGTGTTCAGCTGAAAAATAGAACAGAGGCTCTTGACAGAGAGGAATACTATTTTTTAGTATTCTATTGCAGATTAGGATCATAGTCTGTGAATAAATTCAGGAAGAATTATCATGATTAGCCACTGTTAGCTGCCATATTGTTCTTTTTGGACCTGGATGTGACCGTATCAGGACAGAAGAGTGGAGGAGATGAGTGGTGATTCAGATTAGACAGCCAATGAGACAGTGATAACCTGAGAGAGAAATTTCACAAGAAAAGCTTATGTTTCTTGTCTTAGAGCCAAAGATATACTGACACCAAGATCTTGTGACCAATCATAAAAGTTTTGTGCATGAATGTAAGCAACTAAGCCAGTTTTCTGCAAACTATTATCAGAATGTAAGACTGTCTGAAATCTTGTCATAAGAACTTGACTGTAACTTGGATCCATTCAAGTGAAAAAAATAAGCTCACATGGTAATGTTTATGTAATTTTTAGAAATTAACATAGCAGAATTTTTTGTCTTACTGAATGAATGTTTGAAATCGAGCAAGAGAAAAATAAACCCCCTCCACCTATGATTATGAACCTTGGTTAACATGGCATCATAGAACTAATCATCTGATTTTATTTATTCATTTTTATGTCTTTATACCATCTATATGTACAAGTTGTAATATAAACTCATTCCTTAACCTAAGTTTGACTGCTTGGCAGGTTAAACAAACACATGAAACAAAGTCAGGATTTTATTCTCAGCACTGTTGTGTTATGAATAAATCCTGGAAAAAAATGATCAATGACAGTTGCCTGGAATAACACTCATTGTTATATTTTACAAAAAGAAGTTAACAAGTTGACATATTTTTGTCATCACCCAAAATATTCAAATTATGTGAAATATAGGTTCCCTATTGTAATTATATCTCATTAACTTCCCCCAGCAGACACTGACTGAGGCTTTCAGGGCGCCCATTTTTCACCCACATCATTTGACTCAGTTTTAATTGAAAATGAGGGTTGACTGTCTCCCAGATCACTCTGGACAATTTCACACTCATGCTTTTCAAAAACTTCATTAGGATTACTTTAGATTTTGAAGCAAAGATAACATAAGAAAAAAAATAACACCAGCTTTGTCTCCTGAGAAATCAGGTGCAAGTACGTCACGGGTATTCAGTTAATTGTGTACTTGTGTCGACATGTATTCAAAAGAGACAGCATGCATATTGTATATATATCTGCACCAAAAAGCAGGACTTGTGAAAAAAAGACTGTTATTATTATGAACTTTAGCAATCAAGCAAGCTTGTTTTTTTTGGCTTTTTGTTTAATTGTTTACAAGTTTTAGGTTTATTTTCTGAATGTTAAGTTAACAAAAATTTGAAATTTGAAGATTTAAACAACTACTATGTCGTTTTTATTAATGATTTAGCTTTTATTAGTTGTTTTTAATCATATTGACCAGTTTGTCTTTTATGAGATATAAAGCCGTTAGTGTGGTTCTTCACCTTACCTAAACTGAACCAAACAGACGTCCACATGGAGACACCGGGCTCTGCCAGAAAGCACGCTCCCCGTTCAGATATTACATAAATTAAACAACAGTTCATCCTGTCATTACATAAATTATGGAGCAGTTTATCCAGAAACCGCACCATAATGCACAAAAGTCTTTGTTGGCAAATGCTCTTGCTGGCCCTGAAGTCAAAACGTGTTTGCCATAAGAGCAAAATGAGACTGGAAAAGCTGCCTGGTAAAACACGAGATTAAAAAAATTAAAAGAAAAATATGCTAAAAAAAGAAAAACTCAGTAAAGGCTGGAGCCCAGCTGCTGTCAAGTACTGAGAAAACCCATGAATCAAAAGCAAGCATGAGTGAAGTACTGATAGTCCATCAGCCAAGGGTGATTTATAATACTCAACTTATCATTCATATTCAGATTGTACATTTGCTGAATGTTACAGCAATTCTGGTATATAGAACACTTGATATGTGTGGATGTACATTTGCCTCCTCCTCCTGGGAATAAGGCCACTTTATTCCAATGTAATTACTGCTGACACAAATGAAAATACCTGGATCACAACAGACCCACCTCCTCAGCACGATGCCCACCCCTTTAATTACTCCCACAAACTACTACACAGGCTAAAACTGAGCAACAACAACAACGAAAAGGGGGGAAAAAAAGAACAAATAAAATAACACAAGACTGCAGCTTTACTTCCAAAAAATGAGCAAAGCTGCAGCATATTTCATTATCATATTGCAGATGTATTACCTGCAGAGGGAAGGCTCATTGCATTTACCTGCTTGTATTTACCTGTCGCCCGTGAACACATGCGGGACTACTAGCGTGTAACCCTTTGCAGAGCTCAGACTTATTCCTTTGTTGATGCATCTGCTCTGCTTACATTGGCCACCACTCACAACACACCAATTACTCTTTGTCTTTGTAGCCATTGGTCTGCTAAGCACTTCAATCCATCTCTGTCTCCCAGGCCATGACGTCAACCCGAAATGATTAATCAAAGGAAAGTCACCATCAAAATAGCAACACCTAGGGTCCCGTGTTTGCATACATTACCAACAAGACTTCTTAGATGTCATTAAATGCTGAATGTGAGGAGAATTGTGAAAAAAGCTGGTTTCTTTTGGCGCAAGTGTAAAGAAATGTAAGGATCATGTCTTATCACTCAGAAGCAGCTCAAGAAGCTTCTGGCAGTATTCTCTAACACTTTAGATCATATAATATTTAAATATAGATTCTTTTCTCTCTTTTTTGCTGCACACAATCAGTCCAGTGTGTTTCAATAAAAACTCATTATTATACACCAAAAAACTCCTGACAAAATCCCTTAAAGGTGATAATTAAGCAACTAAACCCTTCTCAAGTTCAAAATTTGTACTTTATTTATTAGACATTGCATTTTTTAGCCTGTGGTAATGGGTAAATGTGCGTGGTACTGTATTATCAGTTTACACGTGTCAGGCTGCAGTACCATTTTGAACACAACACACCGCCCCCTCATAAGAAGAACCACAAGGGGATTGAAAGGAATACAATAGACAGTAGATTCCTGCAGTAACAATAAGGCCCAGGCAAAGGAAAGAGCTGCCGGTACACAGCCCTGGTAATGCATTAAACATTATTTCACCACATCCAAGTTTTTGACAGATGCGATTCATGTTTAGCCCTAGATTTGTCAGCACACATGTCCAGAAAAATAAGGCTTAAATAAGATACAATAAAAAGATATACTAAGATATACATATATATGTATGCATATGTGTATATATATATATATATATATATATATATATATATATATATATATATATATATGTATATATATATATATATATATATATATATATATATATATATATATATATATATATATATATATATATATATATATATATATATATACATATATATACATACACACACACACACACAGTGTTTGTTTGAGGTTTTTTATAATTACAGAAAAAAATTCAAAGAACTTGGTTTGTTACCTTAAAGAATGTCTGGAGCTATCCCTCAATGAAGCTTTACTGTATTAAGGTCCACTTCTCAGGCTGCGGTGCTGCTTTGTAGTGGATTTAGAAATGCTCTGGATCTCCTCCTCTTCCCAATGCTGCTACACGAGCCACATGCTGCACGAGAACACTATCACACTGACACATGGATGGCACTCTACCGATGTCAAAAGGGTTAAAACCTACTGGACTGGAAAGTCACACCAGCATCGTTCTGGTTGCCAGCTCCCGCTGCCGCACTCTCCCTCAGCTCTGTACCACCTCCCCATTCTCTTTCTTCTTTCCTTTTTTTTTTTTTTTTTTTTAACTCAACCTATCTCATGGGCTTCTCCCCCTCCTTATGAGAGATGGTAGACAAGAGCGCTGGGCGATTTGCACCACTCTATCATGGATCGTGTTACGCTGTCTGGCTGTAGCGGCGGTCACAGATGATAGGCTGAGGAGCTTTGCGTGTGTTTACCCCCTTGAAAAAAAGCAGCGGCAGTGAAGAGGGAGGGAGGGAGGGAGGGAGAGGTGGGATGCGTCCTATGAAACACCAAAATTTTCAAAGGTGTCCGGAAAAGACCGTCATACAAAGTGATGAGATCTGAGAGAAAACCTTAATGTAGATTGATGGATGAGAATGCTCCACAGCTGCATGCAGACCTTAAAGTGGAACCATTTAATTTATCATTTATGGAAAAGGGAAGCTTTTTTTGTTTTGTTTTGTTTTACTTCATTTGCTATATTGTGATCACTTTTCTGTCTTTTATTTTTGTCTTTCTTTATTATAATATTTGTGATATTTAAAACTAAATCAAATATTTTTTATGTACCACTTTAAATACCACATAGCAGCACTTTAGTGCTTTAGAAAATAACAACATAATTAAGGAAATTAGAAACACACACCTTACTATATATATTGCCTCCCAAACACTCACACATACACAAATAAAGTGTGATCACCACAACAGCCCTGCAGACTAAGCAGACATACCCCACCCCCCCCCCGATACTGAAAAACACCAAGTTTAAATCAGTGATAAAAACTGAATAAATAAATAAACAAATAATGGAACTAAGCATCAAGGTATATGCAAAGTTAAATTAAACCAAAATACAGAAAGCTAACTAGATATGTTTTAAAATTTGTTAAATACATTAGCATGAAATAAAATAAACAAAGATTAAAAGTTAGGTTAAGAAGATAGGTTTTCAGTCTGACTTTAAAAATAGTTTCAGCCACCCTCAGCTCCTATGGCAAATCATTCCACAAATGTGGCGCATAAAAACTAAAACAGGGATTGTAAATGTTTGGTATTTGTTAAAATCCCCTTTTACAGGCCCAAGAGTGTTAAGAGTTTTAAAAACCAGTAAAAGAAACTTAAAATTGACCATTAAGTGGGCTGCAGGCTAATGCAGACTTTAGAATTGTGTCTTTTGGGCTTTCATTCTGGTCCCAGTCAGCAGATGTGCAGCTGCAGTTGTACTAAAGTTTTCATTGTGAGACCAAAAAGAAGAGAAGTGCATTAGTTAATTCTGCATATGGTAGAAATATAGACCTGCATTAGTTTTAGAGAGAAATATTCTAACTTCTGACATATTCTACATTGTGGTTTAAAAACAGTCTTTGTGATGTTCTGGATGTAAGTATTGAACTTGAGTTAAATATGACTGTGGTTCCTCACCTATTCAGGCGACAGGGCATCGTAAAGCTGTGTATCATTGGTTTATGCTATGTCTCCTAATACATCACCCAGAGGCAGCATGTAAATGGTAAAAAGCACAGGGCCCAAAATTTGAGCCCTGTGGGGCACCATAGTTCACTTTGTAGCTTTGAGAGAAACAGTCATCAGTTATGCAAATCACTTAGGATTTAAACCACTTAAATCATGTGTGAGAGTCCAAACACCATGAGATAATGGAGTGATCTACAATGTCAAAGGCAGCACTAAGGTCAAGAAGAACCAACACAGACAGCGTCTTCTTCTCCATGTCGGTTCTGAGGTTGTTTAAAATCTTGACCAGCGGTGTCTGTGTCTGTATCTTGCTGTAAAATCAGACTGGGATTTTTCTGATATGCAAGCTGTCATTAAATCATCTGCTTAAAAGCAATTTTCTCCAAAATCTTACTTAAAAATGGGAGATTAAGCACAAGTCTGTACACATGCTAAAAACTGATGCATTCAAATGGCTTTTCTTTATAAGCAGCCTAATTGACCCTTCTGAAAAGTTTATCCAGGGTGGGTTTGGATTTGTTTTAAGCTTTTTCTACCTATAGGGCCATCCTGTCCATTGCTCTAGTTAATTTTTTGTTAAAACCATCAACCATAAAATCACACAATGTAGATAAAATGCGTGCAGCGGTGTCGTCCACAGTGTTACATTGTATAAAGTCTATTGTATTAAAGAACACACAGCGATCCGATATTCCTAAATCTAAAATAGTTGCAACCGTCACTGGGAGAATTAATGATAAAAACCAAATCAGTTGTGTTACCTTTGTTATGTGTAGGCTATTTAGCATGCTCTCTAAAATGGTAAGAATTTAAAAGATGAAAAAAATCTTTCACCGTGGAGCCTGACTGATTATTTGCATGTAGATTAAAATCTCCAAATGTCAGAAATCTTGAATTTTTGGGATGCACCAGGGATCAAAGTTCAGAGAATACCGTCATGAAAGAACTGTTTTGATGTTCTATATCAGTGTTCCTCTTGCGCGGCTCACGAGCCACATGCGGCTCACTGACTCTTGTGAAGCAGCCACTGGCTTTTTGAAAATGCTATCTAAACAAGTCATAATGATCCTCAACAGTGCAGTTCTCTCCACAAACAAGAGCTGCAGGCTGCTTGCAGAAACTTTGCTGTCGTAACTGACCCTAACTGACCCTGTCAGAGTTGCCAGTTTTGGCTAATTTCAGCTGCACCAAACTCCGCCAAAGAGCTGTTCCGTCGGTAGCTCCGTATATATATTGAAAAAGAAACACCCACATTCCAGAGGCATTGCAAGGCATTATTGTATTTTCACCATATACTGTTGCATAAGAATGCCATTACGCCGTGCAATATTTAGGATAACGATTCCTTGCTAAAAAGCTGAATGTTCCCGTTTTGGCAACGTAGCAGAATAAGTAGCATGGGAATACTTTTTTTGGGCAGTGGCAGCTCTCCTCTTGTCTTAGTACATTAAATGCGGCTCTTGTTGAATTAACAGTGAGGATCACTGCTCTATATAAAAGTATGCTTAAAATGGGAGTACAGCTAAAAACAAAAGAGCAGTATTCTCCTCTCTCTAACATAAAAGAATGTATAATTGGATGGTGTCATCCCTATAAGAATGGCAGGTGCACTCTGATCAAGCTAAGTTTCCATTAGAAACAAACAATTAATTGTATGGTCTAGAATCATATAACTTCATTTAAATGTCTGTTTGCAGAGACACATTGCTTAACAGTTCCATGTTGAGTTGAATGGAAAGAACAGTGGGGAATGAACTATTGGTTTGAATGTAAAACAGATTTTGCAGACTTCACTGTTGTATGTATGGACAGGATACCCAGGTGTAATGATGAGGGAATGAGCAAAGGAATGGGTGAAGATTAGTGTTTAATGGTTTATATCTAGGGTCTCTGGTAGCCATAGTGGAGTCGAGTTGTTTGTTGACAAAAATTTTGATCATAGGTAGTTGGAGAGCTGGCATTTTTAAAAAGTGTTTGACAATTAAAAGTTCATGGAAATATTAACATATGATATGCCTTTCTCAGTACAGATCTGTACAAGCCATGTGTGAAGGTAGCATAGGCAAGCTGAACTTGACGTTCCCATGGTGTGGAGATGGAAGTTGGTCACAAATCACTTCCGTCTTCCTGGTGTCAAATATAATGTCTATCAGGTGTGAAAAGTCATTTTTTTAAATGTCTGACTTACGGTTCTTTAAGTTGTTAGAGCTAATATGGATGATGGATGATGGTAGCGGAAGCAGAATTATTAGATACAATGAGATCCATTACTTTAGGTACTTTGGGTACGATGTCCTTAAGCATGCTCCAGGAAGACTAAAAGTTTGGCATCTTTGGAATTACTACCTCTTGGACCGTGGGGGATCCAATGATGATGTCCAGCAGACATGCCAACATGTTTGTTGAAACAGGGGAAACCGCCTACATCCATGTTTGTCCACAAGATCCACAGGGGTCTCAGAGTATTTGGTGGGAGTGTAGCTATCTGAACAGTAAAAGCAAGCAACTCAACTCAACTCAACTCAACTCAACTTTATTTATATAGCACTTTCACACAACGCCGGCTCCAACAAAGTGCTGAACATTAAAACATGTACAGAGATCAAAACAGTAAAAGTTAAAGGAATAAAAATTAAAAAAAACAATAAAACAGGACATAAGAGAGAATGAAAAGCAGTATCTCACACTGGATAACATGCCAGATCATGAAAATGGGTCTTTAGATGTGTTTTAAAAGCTGTCAGCAATGTGGTTTCGCTAATTTGTAACGGCAGAGAATTTCACAGTTTTGGATAATAAAAAAAAAAAAAAAAAAGATAAAGTGCATTACAGTAAAGTCAGACTGGAAGACCTTAGCAATATTGAGCAAGAGACTTGGGTGAGGAGACCTGATGATGTCGCAAGGTAGTACTAACCAGGTCTTTAGGTTTAACTCCAAGTCAGGTACAGTAATCATTCCCAGCACAGACAAGGAACAAAGGCACAGTTGGAGGGAGAAGCGGACAGTTCTGTACTAAAAGGCTCATTGGAGGCAAGTTAACCTCTACATATGGTGCTGCGTCAACTAACTGCACAGTGGTGGTCTTGAGTTTGCATGAAAATGGCCATCCAAGTAGATCGCAACTTCATCAATTTTAAAGAGTTTGAATCTTTGTTTCTTTAGTTCAGCTATTTTTTGGACAAAATTGGACAACTTTTGCAGCCAGGTGAGATGGGAGGAAAAATAGATTGTGCTTGGTGGTGGTTGGTTACTCGGGTCTGGGCCTGTTAGCTTGGTGGTGGTTGGTTCCTAGGGTCTGGACCTGGTAGCTGCTGCTGTTTGACTCATATGGTGCTACTTTTTATTCCCAGGTCTGTTGCACAATCATTTATTTTATTTTATTTTGTTTTATTTTATTTTATTAATTAAGATTCTATAAAACTTAAATTGCCAGTTCAAGGTTATGTCTTTAACTGGTATCTGTGTCTAGATTCTCCGGCACATCCAACCGGAGACACTTGGCAGTTCAGCTGTCTCGTTTTAGATTTCCAAAGCACAACATATAACGGTTTAAATACCATACATATAGGTGCAGGCAGAAGCTGTTGATCTCATTTCTGATATAAGAACAATGAAGGGCCCAGAAATAATTAAATAGTTCCCACTTTTTTTCCCAGAAAAGGCAGGGGGAAAAAGCTATCCTTTTCTATTCTTATTTAAGTCATTTACTTTTAACAGACTTTTTTAAAAAGAGAGGTTAAATGTTTTGACAGAAGTCACAATTTGACAATCTGCAGCTCCCTGTCACAGCACAGCAGTTAGTATCACAAAGTTCCCTGTGAAGTGGAAATAAATGTGCCCTCATTAGCTTCTAAAGAGATTTCTTTCTAAAGGAGTACAAATAAGAAGCTAAATAAACCTCAGACAAGAAATAGAAACAGACTCCAGTGCAGCCATGATCCTGAGATGGATACAGCTGGTTTAGAAAATAGACGGATAGAAGTGGAGTTGAACATATGAGTAGCTGGTGTCTGGCATGGACAGTGGGCCTTGGTTTGGATTACTATTAAAAGGTTCGGACAGCGAACCCAAACTAACCACTGTTCAGGCTGCTTGCATTAACTTAAATATCACATTAATTTTAAGGTAATGAAAGAATATAACGCCGATTAAAGAATGGACTTTGAAAAGTAGAAGTAACTCAACTAGACAGTCAACAAGATTACACAAGATGACTGAGCATGGAATCTGACTGACCTCTACATGTATAGGTACTATCTAGGACAATTTGGCTTGTATTGAAGTAAACCTAAATATGTTGGAAAATGACTGAAAAAGACACCACATTACACATTTTCCATGGGGAAAAGATGAAAAACATGCCTGCTGCCAAACGGCTGACCATTGAGTAAGTGATGCCAAAGTTTCAAAGCAAATTCTAAACTATTACAGCTTTGATCATTTCATATCCATGGTGAGTCTCGCAGCCAGCACTTCTGTGTTATCATGTGAACTTTCTCAAAAATATTTTATTGACACAGTGATTTCCATATTCTAACCAAAACCAAACCAAAGTCATGCAGTCATTTAAGAAAGCAAGTAGGGTAGCTCTAACATATGACATGTGCCACACTGCCACTACATGGTTATCATAGCTGTGCTTCGTCACAGATGATTAACAGATGACTTCTGCACTCAGACAAGAGCACTGAATGAGTGAATGTGGAATGAATATTGCTCATCCCACATAACAGGAGGATGCAGGAGGTTTTTTTTTGTTTGTTTGCTTGTCATCATTAAATGCACACATGTGCTGACATCCATATTAACTTCTTTTTCTATTGATTCATTTTCAGTGTTAACTGACCATATCTGTTTGTTTTATTTTAAGACATATTGGTAGTGAAAATTTTTAATTAAAATTAATTAAAAATTAATTAATTAATTAAAAACCAAGTCCATATAGAATTAGCATTCACATTCAATCATAATTGCTTTATAACCACATTTGAGCCAATTGAATGGTAATCAAATAAAAAAATAAAATGCCTAATTCCATTCTTCGTCAGTTTGACAAAAGCTATGTCTTGGATTATTTTTAGATTTTAATACAAACCATAGAAGATGTTGCACCACAGATATGGCAGATTAATCTGGCAGAACTTTATTGGAATATCCAATAGTATAGATAGTCTGCCTAATATGCTCAGTCAGCCTCCCTCAGCAGATGTAGAAGGTGCTTAAGTTATAGCTAATATAATGATACTTATCACTGTGGATATTTAACTATTCTTAGTCACAGATTATAAAACACTTAATTTTATAGTCAAAGTGCTAGCACCCTTCCACTGTGTCCCTTAAAAATTATTTTTAACCACTCTGACATACATCCTATACAAAGCAAAAAAAAATAACAATTTTAAAAAAAGAAAAAAAAACTAATATAGACTAATATACAGTTGATTTTAGAGGCTTCAGGAAGCCATGTTCGAGTATACTGTGAATATATTGCTCAGAACTTTAGATTATTATTAATTATATTTTATCATTTTTATCATAAATATTGTTTCTTTTGTTTTTAAAGAACATAACATTATGTAAATCACAAATAAGTTGTTTACTTATAAGTTTTCCACTCAGTACACTACTTCCCCCCACAGGAGTCTAATAAATCATGGAGTGCAGCAGTGCATCATATCTTATAGCAAAATCAATTGGGCATTTCATTTTTATAAATTATCATGTGGACACAGGGTTCTGTAATAATCCACTTTCGTTAATGGGCAACAACTAAAACAGCAAAGGACTGTTAAAATTCCTTTGAAGGTGGACATCAAAAGTGATGCCTCTGGGGTTGAGAACAAAGGGGCAGGGGGCTTCTTTGACATTTTGCCAGTACAGACACACATTGACTCAAAGAGTTTGGTCACGCTTGTAGGATCAAGTTGGGAAATATGTTTTGGAGTTTGAAGTGTAGTTCTTGCAATCAAGAAGTGTCCCAGTTCCATAACACTTGAGTGAAATTTATATTGAGTGGCCCAAATTATTTTGTTCATCATCCGTCCTGGAGATAAGGTATTTGAGACAAGGTGTAGGACAGGCTATTTTAAGATGGAAGCATTTCTACATTAGTCACTTTGGAACACCTTGGAGATGATGTCGATTTCAATTCTTTTGGGAATAACGAACGGCCTCATTAAAATCCCATGGGGTATGCCGTAGTGAGGTTGCAGACTTAAAACTAGGTGCAGTCAAGTGGGAAAGTTAATGCCTTGCTTACAGTACCCACCTAAAGGATAAATGTTCATTTATTATATTTGAAAGGTGAATCTTTAATAAGTGAGAACAAAATTGAAATATATTCATATGTTGTGTATATTGTCTCATTATTTGTTATTTACGGTGGTACTCAATGAAAACACAGGGTGCAGTAGAGGTGTATGTAGAGAAAAAACAGTAATTGAGGTAACTGAAAGGACGCTGGACTAGACTTTAGTTTGCCCAAGGAGTAAATATCAGCCTTTTGGACTGTTTGCCTTTTGACAGCTGTTTACATTTATCCATTCTCTGTCAAAGAAGATTTACCCCACCACCCCCCTTAGATATTATAGTACCTACAGCCAAATGGCTCATTTTCACTAAAGCAGCTTGTACAAACAAAGAAGGTGGGAGAAGCAGAGAAGAAGAAAAAAATCTATCCGCACTGGCATATTTGCTGCAGTAAATTTCACTGGAGTAAACAATATGGGAAACAGGCCAGGATTTTCTTCACATAATATGCTTAAATCTGTGGCTAAAGGGAGAAACGGACTCTTATTTCCACTAAAAAGCCGTTGCTTTAATGGTGGCTATTCAGAGCAATTTCAGTTTTGACAAGCTGAAGCTGTCTGAGGTACTCAGTTACTGGGGAGTGGGATGTGGGCGGGGGTGGAAGGTCTTTTTGCTCTCCTTGTGCACCATGGTTTCAGTCCAGCTGGCCTTTAGAATATGGATTATGTGGTGCCATGGCTGGGCTCTCGCTCCATAGGGGGCTGGACTGGGTGCCCAGCTTCGACAGACTCCCCACCGAGACCCCTGGGTGAGAAGACGCTGAGAACCCCCTCAGTTCTCAAGGCTGAATAATTGAGAACGTGGCGGATGCTTCCCAGCACCATACGTCAATGTGTGAAAGAAAACTAACAAAAAAGAGAAAAAAAGACAGTTAAAAGGGGGATGGTGAGTCGGTTGGCGCAGGATTGAGGTGAGGAACATTCAGTGAGAGGCAGAAGCAACAACCGTGAGTGTGGCAGAAGTGCGATGCGGCGTTACTGCCAATCACAGTGTCTGCTTTGGTGGAGAAAAAGTAAGAGAAAATAAATAGGGAAAGAACCTCGGGAGTGCCACTGTGCAGTAGATTTACCTTTCAAAAAAGAAAAAAAAATCTGGAGGGATAATAGGTATCCATATGACAGCTCTGTGCCGCTGTAAGACAGGCAAAAGTTAACCAGAGGTCCTAATGTCGAGTGCCAGAAGCAGACACAAAGGTCTGAACAGTGGGGCGCTAAGGCAGCTAGCACAGCATGGCTAAATGGGGCAGGTGATTTCCCATCTCCTCCATTGCCCTCAAGGCACAGCCAATCAACTGCTGGGGAAAAGTGCCGCACCAGCCTGCAAGCTAGGAAGCCAGTGAGTGGAAAAAGCTAGAGAGAGAGCAGGAGTCTATCTAGGGCCATGCATTATTCACATGCATCGCTACGGCACTAAGACCTCCACAAAGGGAAGGCCTCAGGTTCCATCAGTGCCGACTTGTTTCCAATCTATTATTGATGGCAACACTACACCCTATACTTTTCCCTGATTTACTGGATTCTATCATTGTTTCTATAATAAAGGCTATTTTCCAGTAAAGCCAGAAAAAATGAGAAGAATATTTCCAAGCATGGTGCCAGTGGGAGCTGCAGTTTATTGGAATCTCTAAGAAATGGCTTTAATTACACAAATCATGCACTGGATTATTCCACTACCAAAAATGAAAGACTTTTTCATAAAATAAAGGGGCATATGCTCACCCTGATATAAACTGCAAAAAACCTGAAACCTTTCTGAGAATCATCAGTCATGCTAAAGGTAGCTTTCCATGCAAAATTAATGCCAGCATGGAGACCTCCAGTTAGACCTAAGTGAAATAAATGAGCTATCCAATTACCACATTATGATCACATATAGCAACTGTAAGAAATGCACTGGCGAAATTTACCCACCAGCTGCTCCCCACTATTGGGTTTCAGCTTTTCTGGGTACAATTTGTTTATTATTTTAAATCAGCAGCTGCGTCTGTGCCCACTCACACCTCACCGTTTTTAGACAAAGGTGCATTAAAAGCATACTTCTCCTCTGGCTTAAAAGAACTTTTAAAGGAGTTATATAACTTCAGCACAGGATATGGCACGCTATCAGTGCACCTTTTATAGCCTTGAATGGTATCAAAAAGCTAAATTATCTTTTATATTGAGATGCTTATCAGGAAATATTTAATAGCTTCAGCTCTGCAACTTCGAGCCTTATTCACATTATTACCATGTATACATCAAAGATTTTTTCCCCAAATCTTTGGAGGAAACATAATCAATCTGCTTAGTATGCACAGCTAGGACAGTGGGCCATCTCTCCCTTTGAGGATGTCGGCGCATTTGACCGATGTGAAGTCGATCCCCCAGATTGTGGCTAATCATCATTACCGGCTGCTGAAACAATGACTTTCCTTCAGCTCACTCAGCTTCAAGAAGGACACAGGGGATCTGCCCGTTTTTCTTGGTGGCTTAACACTTGAGTCTGGATTTGAGGAATTAAGGCAGACTTGGACACAACAAGATGGGCGCTCTGATCATCCATCCAAGTCATCATCTATGGTCCAGCTCACAATGGAAGTCTGTCTCATGAATTACACAAAATTTTGAATCAGTTCTTTTTTTCTTCTCCTTCTTCTTTTTTGAGGGAGGGAGTGTAACAGAGCTGCTGTTTCAGCTGAGGAGGTTTAATTTCATACAATGGTAATCTGAAAACAAACGATGACAACTGCGCTGCACATGCAAAAAGAAGGACACAAAAAGGATGAACCAATAACCAGAAAAATGGGCACAGATGCATGGAAGGAACTAGTTGGGGAATTCTTCACAATGGACAGTGGATTATAAAAAATGACTTCTTCCATGCAGTGCTTAAAGGTTAGGTCTCTATTACACAGAGAGCAAAATGTCAGCAGTATCCCCTGAAAGAGTGGACTGTGATATTAATGGCGAGTCCTGGGAATGGGCTTCCCCTGACTGAGTTTCCCTTCTACCAGACACATTATTCATTTAGTTGTCAGACCGCACCTGGTGCATGTAACACTAACATCTACAAACTAAATGATGGAGAGAATACAGCCCACCCCAGCATTCAGCCAGTGGTGAAATGAATGTTGTTCATGGAAAGTAAAGCACTACTAGTTTATCTAAAAGCTCCTCACCCACACAGCTGAAGTTGTCGCCCAGGATGTATTAGCATAATGTTCAATTTTCTAGCTGATATTGTACTTTCATTTGACTGTAGCTCTGACAGTGCGAGGATGGGCCAAACAAAGCACACAGGCAGTAGCGATGCTGCCACCAGAAAGGGTAGAGAGATATCCCAGTGCTACTGGTATGCACCCACACACACAATGAAAGAGAGAGCGAGAAAGAGAGAAATGACCATTTAAAACATGAATCTGTGCACAAACATTCTGATATTTATTACTCAAAATGAATACATGAATAAATATCAAATATCAAAGCAGTTTTTCATGTTACCAAACACTGAAACATCTTAAAACATAAATGACACTGTAAGTCATGTTCTGTAAGATGTGCGAAACACACACAGAATGACATGATGATTTAATGTGTTAGTTACAGTGAAGGTCATCACTCACACAGCCACCACTTTATCCTAGATGCAAAATTTCTTCTGCACCAGGCCAACTGCAGCAGTGGATTATTTGTGAGTAATATTCTTTTGCCATGGTAAATATATTGTCATGCGGCAGAGGGTGGAAGAAAAATTCTCTCTCAAGCTTTTTTTAATGAAGTCCCAAATGTCAACCCCATACTTCTTTCAAGAGCAGACTATAAGACACCCCTCTTGAAGCCTGGCTGTCCCTCAGTGCATCTTCAAGTGATGTGAAAACAAGCCACTCTAGTAAAAGGCAGCCTATAAGACAAGTACAACAGCTTTTCCATGACAAGGGGGCCAAAGGTGGGCTGTAAACAGGTAGTTTGGATCATTAAAGTGTTTTGCTGTTGTTGTTTTAGGTTGTTTTATTTAAGAAATGTGTTTAGTTGTTGATGTGGTGTCGACCTCTGATGCAGGATGGGTTGTCTTGGAAAACTTGTTAAATGGAAGAAAACTGTGGTCAATATCGTGCTACAATGACTTAAATCATCACCATTTTTATAAATGATTGAAAATTATCCTTCGTGGCTGTATCTTTAGAAAACTACTAAGAGAGAAGGGAATTACAGTGAAAGACCATTATAGTGAAAAATGTCACTGTTTGGGAAGCGTAGCGAAGGGAGTCACAAGATGAGTTCAAATTAGAACTAACACATTTTTCCTCAACAATAGCTAGAAATGGGAAAGGAAGGGTGGACATCCAATTACTTGAGTCACGTTCAGGTTTCTTCAACAATGTACAAACCAAACTCAAAGTAAAGGCTACAGTGCAGTAAGGAAAGACAGATTGAAGCTGTGGTAGCAGCTATGTGGGTGAATCGGTGCACAGTGTCATATAAACAACTCAATAGAGTGTCGATATTTCTATTTTGACATCTGCTGTCATCGTGTATCTCGCTGAATTGTTGAAAATTAATCAGAAATACTGATGCCACCTGTTTATCCTAACGTCAGGCTTTTAAATCGATCAACATCAGAAACTGTTTCAACAAATCGTAAATATTTCTGTGTGGCTGATGTCTCAGTAGAAATAAGTGGCATTTATGGGCAAGCATTGCATTTTTATTTGGCTTAAATCTGCACCGAGCATTATTCCATATCAGTAGCTCGGAACAAAAGCATTTTCAGGCAGGTCCTATGCAGTGCAAGGAAAGTTGTAGATGGCTAGCTCCTTTTTGTCTAGTAGATGCATTTCACCCTTTTGAACTCACAAATTTCCCTTTGAAGGAAATAATGTAGAATCAAAATGTTAGAAATTGCAAAATGGATTTACAATATAATTTCTGTCTATTCAGGTGTGCAACATTAAACGCACTCTATAAATTATTTTAAACCAAAAAATGAATGTTAATGGCATGCACTAAAGTTTGATGAAGTATACTGATTTATTGGTGCTTTAACCCTTTATAGGGCATTCAATAAAATACCTTAAAATTCTAAATTTTAACCTAAAATTGTCCTTCTGGTATGTGCCAAGATCTCCATTCTGTTGTTAGATTCACAAAAAAGAAAAAAAGAAAAGTTTCATAGTGAATATGACAGAAAACGAAGTGATCAAAAATAGTCACTTGCCCCATAAAGGGTTAACTGTAGAGCTCACTAATCCCTTTAACACTGTCAGAATATGATTTTGGTTTGAACACTATCATTTATCATGCTGTAATGTCACTGATGTGTATTGTTTTATGTGAACTTCTGTATATCAAACAACTGGATTGTCACATTTAATAACACTATTTACATACCACTAATGTGTCATATATTAAAATCTGTTTATCACTTTGGCAGATTTCAACATATGGGAAAATAGGAAGGAGTCAAAAAGTGAGAAAATACAGAAAAAACCAGTCAAACACAGGTGACTTTACTTTAAATAAAAAAAATTGTGTTTCTCAAGTTTAAAAAAAGACATGAAAGACCAAAAGCACAATAGCGGCCAGGCCTGACACATTTTGCGGTATAGTTTTGTTATATTCCCTTTGTAAAGGCATTCTTCAAACACCCTGTCTCCATCTAGAGTCAATGTCTCTCTCCAAGCTTTAGAGCTGCCATGCAAAATTCTGCAGCAGACAGGCTCCTTTGGGTAATGCGGAAAAAGACAATAGGTGGAAGCTGCTCTAACCTATTTGCCAAATGGTCTGTCATTTAATGCCCTGTTGCTGTTCTTTTGTCTAATCCTTCTGCTGAAGCCTCTAAAAGGATACGTCGGTCTAATAAGATGAATGGGTTTTGACCCCGGAGCTGCTAAAAGCCAACCTGGCCAATTTATCTGAGTGACCTCTACTCTTGGCACAGGCAGCCTCACCTCTCCTGGAAGCCTTTAGGCATGATCAATATCCCAGAGGCAAAACAATCCAAAACAATGAGCGTCTGGAAGTTAGTATTGGTACTCACTCCTCTTTATAACCCTGGATTGTGTACATAACAGCACAAATTACCGTCAGGTTATTTGTTTGTAGGTTCCCATTTGCTTTGCTGTTTCTCTCCTGTGGTGAGAACAAAACTTCGACAATAACGTTGTAGAGAAACAATCATAATAGGAATCTCTGCAACACAGCTGAGCTGTTTAAATCCGCATGAATCAAGTTGAGCATTCTCAAGTCACAAACAGCTCATGAAAACTGAGATGCACAAATTCATAAAAAAACAAACACAGAAATAGATCTGTCAGCTTGACGCAAATTCAGCCATAATTTTTTATCATGCGTACGACAGTCATACCTAGACAAGGGGCCAGGATGTAACAATGAGAAGAGTCTTTTGATGTAAAATAAGATTTTGTCGACAAAATTAAGGATTCTGTTTTATGTTGTGTTTGTTGGTGTTGGGTTGAGCTCAGTTCTGCTGAGATAAAAGGCTCGGCTTGGAATGTCGCGGCAGGATATGGAGAAGAGGCGCTTTTACAAGAGAATATGTTTTTGTTCTTTGAGCATGAATCAGTTTACATGGTATACAATATCAATCGTTGGCCTCAAATCCATATCTATAAAGTGCTTAGGTTTGCATTGGTGATTAGATGAATTGAACTGAGAACAGTCTGATACTTGATCATCCCTTCATATCTTGGATACCTAATGCCTTCCCCCTGCCTCTGAAGTGACCACAGTTTCAGGATTATTTGCTCTGGGCACTTGGCCAGAAAGCTTTATGTATTCTGATACCATTCATTTTTAATCAGGACCAGAATATCCTTCCAAAACTCTCGCAAGCTGCCTTTGGCTGCAACACTTCAATTTTGTTATATTTTAATTGATTTGGCAGCCCTCCACATTGTCGATGGTGTAAGTTGACTGTTACTATTGCTAATATTTCGAGTGAGATTCGGTGCACTGCTCATTTGAAATGCTTCCCCCCCTTTTCCTTTTTTTTTTTTTTTTTTTTTGTGGGTGGGTGTGGGGAGGGGGGTTCATTGCAGAATCATGCATTTCCTCACTATAGAGTGTAAAAGAGTAAAAGTATAGTGTACATTCAGCACATTTCCCATTGCTTCCCACTTTGACAAGCTCATCTCGTGTCTGCATGCGGTGGAAGGGGTTTCTTCACATTACTGCTGTGGAGAGAGGACATGAGAGCAGGGGTGGGGAATCTTCTGTGGTATAATGAGTTTGACAGTGAAAGTGACACTGCGTCCTCCCTGGACCTTGCCGTGTGATCAATCATAACAACAGCTCACCATTTCCTCCTCTGGATACTGACCTTTCTCCCTAAAGGAAACTAAGAGTGTGTAGGTGTTGAAGTGTGTGCGTTTCCTCTCGATTGTGCCATCACCGGCTTTCCAATCAGCCCTTGAAGTCTTTCTGTGTAGGCATTAGACTGTCCTTTAGCAAAGGTGCTTTGCGCAATCAGAACACCTAACTGATCTGTTTTATTCTGTAATTACATCTATTTTAGGCATGGATGCTGCACATAGAAATTAGGAAGAGAATGACATCAGGATCGTATATTGAAAATCCATCACGCGGAGAGGCTAAGAAGGGGATCTGATGCTTTTACTCCAATAAGCAGACCTGCCAAGATTTCATGAAAATATGACTGAGATTTTACTAGGCTGATGTTTTTTTCCCAGTGCAGTGCTCAAGAAGAGTGACAGAAAAATGAATCATGTGGGGAAAGAGCTGTGAGCAGAGACAGGTGACCCCGCCTTCAGGCCCTCTTTCCCAGATGAGTCAATGGGAGTTTTCATTTATAGCCCACTTTTTTTCCCCTTATTTCCTTTTTTTGCTCATGTCACACTGCTTATCACAAAGTCTAACTTTAAAATAAAAATAAAGATTAAAAAATGATAAACTACTCAACTACTCTTAAGTATCCCATTTATGTAAACAATAACAAATGCATTTAAAAAAAAAAACATATAGAAGGTTATTTATAAACCTTTTTTTTTTTTTTTTTTAAGTTGGTCTGCATTTTTTAAAGTTAGTTTCCCACATTTCTTACTGAAAACACATTTTTGATTTTGTTGGGAAGTAAATTATTTCTGGCTCTGAATATTAATGATTTAGTTTAATTAATATAAAACGTTAATGTGTGAAAAAGGATTGTTGAAAATATGTATAAAGGTGTTATACATATGTTACACAATTAAATGCACTGTAGTGAAACAAATGTAGGGTGAATGAGGGGTTCTTTAAATAAGTTAGTTAGAAAAAATGTAACTACGTACAAAAACAACCAAATAAACACATTTGGAAATCCTTTGTGTTCCAAATTGTAGTTTAACATTTTTTACTTTGAAATTCAGAATATTTGTAGTTGTTAGTTAAAAAAGAAAAGCTCTGCAGAAAGCAATTATGTTTTAGAAGTCATTTGAGATTAAAGGAAAATTAATAAAAATCATGTACATTTTACAAAGTGTATGTCTATTCGCCTCAATTCAACCTCTTTTAATATGAAGTTAAAGCACAAAGTGTCATAAAGTCTGGGTTAAAACTCAGATATTCTGGGCTTAAACTGTACGATTTTTTCAATTTTATCCTGCAAAGTTGGTGACAACTTGTCATCATCAGCGTTGAGTTTAAATTGCTATTATACCAAATGCCTCTTGAATATTCCTGTTTTGTTTATCTTAGTCAGTCAGCACACACACACACACACACACACACACACACACACACACACACACACACACACACACACACACACACACACATATATATATACATACATACATACATACATACATATATATATATATATATATATATATATATATATATATATATATATATATATATATATATATATATATATATATATATATATATATATGTGTGTGTGTGTGTGTGTGTGTAATAATAAAAGTAACTGATGAAAAGTTTCCCCATTTTAATCCACTTTTTTTTTTTTTTTTTTTTTTGGTGACTGGGCAAAAGTACAAAAAAAACTTTAATAAAAAAAAAAAAAATAAATAAAAAAAATTAATTCATTGGAAAAGTAGTGAGGATGCTCCCGCTACCTTGTCAAAAAGCCTTTTATATTTTCTGTTTCAAAATTCTTCTTTGCACAAGAAACAACACTGCAGGGGCAGATAATACAAAACCATTTGATATAGTATTATCAAATAGTAAACTAAGATTGAAACCCTTTCATTTGTGACATTGTTGAAGATGAAAATTCTCACATGATGTAAACTCCCTGAAATCCTGATTGAAGTCACAGCTTTTTATCAAACATTTACTCATGTGTAAAGACTCAAAGCCATTTCCACTGCAGATGAAAAGGTTCACTGTTATAATTTGCAGTAAAGTTATGTGTTTAACTGCAGCTGTCAAAAAGAAAATTAGAACACCCTCAAACTATTACCACAAAACACTTTTTCCTATAGACTTGGTCAACCAAACTAGTTTTTATAAGTGTGACACACAAAGAAAAACAGCCTCCATAAGAGAAGGTGACACTTTGCAATTCAAAGGTTCTGGCCTCAGCGTATTGGCAAAGTACATTTTGGAAGCAGTGAACAAAAAAACAGTTCAAGTGTGTAAATTTGAAGTGTAAAGTCATTTTTACATTGAGGTGCAACAAACGCAAAAGAATCACCTTGATCTCCAACTTTAGATTGCCAACGTCTAAAAAGGGCAGAGCATAAACTGTCAAAGCTACAGCGTCGCTGCAATAGATACAGCAAACGCTCCTCTGTTTCAGGATAAAGGAGAAACAAGAGATTGTAAGAGAAAGAAGGCATGAAACCAAATAAATCTGATATGCTGGTCTAGTCTGGAGACAACATCTGAACTGCTGTGGATCCAGGACAGGACAGAAAATCTATTTTAGCTCCTATGAAACAAAAACAGACTTAGATAATATATCCTGAGCATCCACAACAGTTGTCTGTCTTTTCAAGGTTATCAGCTTTCTCCTATCTCTTTACATGGCGATCTTACCTTGCTTGCAATAAATGGAAAAAACTAAACTATGCCCTCTCAATTATTCACATTACAAGCATTCAGTGACGTGTGTGTGTGTCCCTGTGAGATTTTTCACATCTCAGATTTAAAGAAAGGCCGCTGGGTTTAGGAAAACCTTGACTTGAGCAAGGAGATAGCAGACATAGATGTAATTATTAACAAAACTAATGGATCAACATGCTAATTCCTGCTCCATACATTAATATTCATAGAGTATAAAAATGTCTTCCTGTCTATTTCCGTGTCGCGTGGTAATACAATCCCTCAATTAGGATGTGTGATGAAATGAAATGAGCCATTTTCTCTTGAGGACGGTAAATAGTGGTCTCGTAATTGATGAGTGCAGAGTAATTCCTAATCGTAATAACATGTCCTGCAGTCATCCACCCGCTTGCGATTAGGCTGAAACACGTACGGGGTTGGGACGGTGTCATCCGTTATGTTCTGCAAAGCTAGAGCTGGAAGGGAGGACGATGTTACACAACAACTGGATGACGGCAAACAGACGGAGGACAGAGTTGATAACTCTTTAAGGTGCAACTGCATCTTTGCCATCTGTGTGAAGCGACATTTAAAAAAAAAAAAAAGATAAAACTCTTGACTGCTGGGCCTGACCAGTTTATACACAAGTGCTTCCATGGATGCTTCAGCTGTGGATATTACAATGTAATTTCAGAATGACTAACAATTACTGGATGGTTTAGTTTTTTATGATGCAAAACGCCCTAAAGATTGCATTTAGACTGTTCTTTCATGTGATCTTTGAAGAGAAATTGCATTTAAAAGCTGTTAGCTGGACAGCTCCAGACACTTGAAAGCATAATATAAGGAGTTTTTAGTTTTTTTATGAAACACATCCATTTATCTTCCGATCATCAAGCTTTTTAATCAAATATTGATCAAAAAAGAATTATTAAGACACTTAATTGAAGTCTACAAACATAGTGTTGTATTATTTTTGCCAAGCTGACATCTTACAATATCCCAAATCTGTTTCTCCTTATGTTGCGCCATATTCCGCTTTCCATATTAAGAACAGGTTACGACAAGCATATGAATAATACATTAATTGGCAAGTATTTCTAAACAAAAAAGAAATAATAAATAATAAATAAAACAAAATAAATCTGTCTACACACAGAATATCCAACTTTGAAGTATTAAAGAGACATTGGAGCTTCAAGAAAATCAGCTTTTCCTGATTAATATGTAAATTTATACAGCCAGACACTCCAAAGTCTAATCAGATCATCTACTCTGTGGGGGGTAGCTGCGGTGCGAGAAGTTTTTTCACCATGTGCTGCGACTGTGTTGATGTGCTACCAGGAATGTATCTACACACATAAAGACGGTGACGAGGGAAGAATGGCAGCTGCCACATACAGTCTACGAGGTGTGTCAAAGGATACACAGAAAGTCGGTCCTCATCTGCTTCCACGAACGTCCAAAAAATCAGCAACCTTTGCTCCGCACAGGGAGAGGGCAGTAACCCCACCTCACCTTCAAGAGTCTGCAAATTCCTCCAACAACGGAATCCTTGGTGTGATTGATAAGCACAATACCTGCTATGACAACTCACCACAGACTGCCACAACCCCTGTCACCCCCCCCCCCCCCCCCCCCCCCCCACAACACCCCGAGCACTTACAGTGTGAGCACTTAAGTTGTGACAGCACCGGCAAGCAGAGAAGTGATGACAGTAAATGATGGCAATCAAAGCGTACCTCCTCTTTTGACGAGGCACGAGATAAAACGCAGACGCACCTCTCCCAAGCCCCTATCAACAAACCATGAAACATTCTTCTTCCCTCTTCCACTTTCATGGAGCCATCTTCACAAAAATATCACAAATGGCTGACACCTCTGACCAAGGAGTGGAGTGGAAAAAAAAACAACAACACATCTCTCTGATGTTATTTATTCCTTTTGTGTTCCACTTGTGCCATGTTGAATTATGAAAGCGGTGAGGAAGGATTTGTTCATGCTACGATCAATAGTCTGATTCCACTGTCACAATACAAGGCGTAGATCTGAGACAGGAGTTTGACAGATGGTGTGTCACCTTCGTCAGCGTGACACCCCCCCCCCTTGCATGTGCATGCGTGCGCACACATGTCAGCGCGTTTGCTTGATTTTTCTAATCTTAGAAATAAAGTGTGAAAAACCAAAGCGAGATACGGGAAGTGTGTGTGCACGCATGAGCGTACATGAAGCAGAGGAGAGGCAGAGGCTCACAGTGAGCGAGCATTAATACATGCACACATGCAGAGAGACATGTTAGGATGTCTGGTACACTTTCATACTCCCACCCAAAAAAAAGCCTTTGGTGCTCGCTGTGCTACGGCACACTTTGCTGTGACTCCTCCACTGATTTAATTAACCTTTTCCTGGCACTGCTCACACAATAAATCTGTGAACGATACAAAACTGTAAAACGTGTATGACCGCAATGTAGACTTGTGACTTGAACAAATTGAAATTCTTTTCTGCTACATCCCCCCCTCCTTGTAAACAGTCCCAGATGCGAACGTGGCAAGGCGTTGCGGCATCCTTGCTGGCCGCGCATCCGCCGTGAAAACATCAATGCGACACACTTTTTTTTTTTTTTTTTTTCCTCAATAACTCTGAACGGAAGGTGCAGGCCAGAGCAGAGGATGCCTCTTTAAGTGAGGATGACAGGCATCACAGCGGAAGTCCCTTTCTCCAAACCAGGGGTCAGCAGGCGTCGAGCCCCTCCTACTGAACAACAAACCCCTCGTGAAATGCTTTATAAAGCCGAGGAGAGTTGTCGGGAGGTGCTGCAGCTCTGTAGCTGCGATACCTTAAAAAGTAAGTGTGAGCTTTTTCACGCTCTATTAGGAATACAACTCAACTGGGCCAAGCTATGTTTTTGCTGCATGCAGTCATTCATGTTTTATGAAGGGTGTAATATTGATTTTGAATCCAGCAGAGTCAACATCAGGGCGGCTGAAGAAATCAGTCTCCTTGGATGTGTTGACTTTTACTCAGGAGCTGTACTTTAGCCTATTAGTCCCAAAGCTGAGGATTTCTGTGATAGCAATCTATACTACAGTAATACATTATATATATATATATATATTTTTTTTTATATATATATATATATATATATATATATATATATATATATATATATATATATATATATATATAACCTAAAAGATGCACTTAGAGATTTCACTGTATGGGAAGAATAGCTTTTATTTTCTTCTTAAAAGTCATTTGTTTGACTTTTGTCAAATAGAAATGTTCTCTTCTCATTTATTGTCGTCAGTGTGTGTGTGGGAATGTGTAAGTGTGTGCGTGTGTGTGTGTGTGTGTGTGTGTGTGTGTGTTCGTGAAGCTGGCAGTAGAGCACCTCTAAAGATTAGCTTACACACATTCTGAGGTATTAAATCTTGAATTTAAAAGTCTTTCATTTATAATGGGTTTACAAAAGAGCAACCCATGTCATAATTTGAAGTGGAAAATTACATTCAGAGAGTAACAATAAAAAGTATGCGGGTTGTTTAATTATGTATTTTCAATTTTTCATGATGTTTCAGAAATATTTTACACGTCTCCTGTGAAAACTTGAAGGCCTGTGTGGCTTGGAAACTCTTGGACAAACAGTGACCCACAATCTGACCCACGTAAAAACACAAAGTTTATGTTTGAAACACAGAAAAATGGTCATTTCTGTCATAAACAAGACTTTAACGAATATGAACGTGACCAGCTTAAAATAGCTTTGAGTCGAAGCATGTCGGATATTATGAATAGACATTCTTCATCTATTTGAAATAATAAACCAACAAAAATGATTAGAGAAAACTTACATTTCAAGCACTAACACTCCCAATAACTGTTATGACTCGGTGAACGGCTTTCACATTATGTGGGTCAAACATTTTAATTAACATTGAGCCCCTATACAACACTCGTTCTGTACCAAAGAGGCTTTAGTCGGATCCCCCCCCCCCCTCCCCTTCCAACCATTAATATACCTTTATTACAGCTGAGTGTTTAAAACTCCATTTTCTCTGAAGTAAGTGCCAACATTTCTGTTTTTAATCAGGTTGCCATTTATAGGAGCTACACTCCCCACAGACAGAAGTTCCAACAGCTTAAAGCTGGCTGATAACACAGCGCTAGCATATAAGAGCAAAGACATACCCGGCATACATGTACACACCCAGGTGTGTTTGTGCGTGGCAAAGTTATCACTGCAAGGTATGGGAGCGTTATATTAAATAAGCCCTGCATGAGAGGAGAGAGAGCACAATAAAATGTTTTTCTCATCTGCGTGGGAGTGCATCACTGTAGGCATGTAAATATTTAAACATAAAATGGTGAGTGGTTATTGATTATGAAATGTTTCTTTTAATTAAAATTCCTTTATGTGCTGCATTTGACCTTGTTCTTGCAGGATATGACTTGAAAACAAATATCTTTTTCTTCTTAACAATTACTTGTGTGGAATATGAGAAAAGCTGACGGAATCAATGAAAAAATAAATAAAGAAACAAAATAAATAAAAGAAGAAATTGGTTTAATGTGTCATAAATAAGATGTTTCTATGATTAAAACCACAAAATGTAAATTGGAAACTTGACTGGAGAGCTGGTGTCCTTATGGTGAATGAAAACTGGATTTGACATAATTCACTTTTTTTTTTTTTTTTCATCAGTATAGGGCAAACATAACTGAACCTACAGTGGTTTTGTTGCACCCCCCCCCCCCCCCCCCTTTCCTTTCAAAGACATATTTCAACTGAAGCCACTGACATTTGCAAAAATGCAAATGCATCAGCACACAAAGCAACTCGTCTCAATGTCTGTGGTTCCACATGGGTCACTGAAGGGCTGCACATCATCGAGATGACCACTCATGACCACTCTGGGTTCATCTTTTTAAAAGGGCGTACCATTCCCTCGCAGGTTAACATCTGCAGATGCTGCGCTTCTGTGAACGTGCTCGGGCTTTGGTACTTGTCTGTGTCGAACACTGTAGAACAGAGCAAATTAGAATGAAATATTGAGTTCATTTATGAATAAGTGGGGCTGAACGGCCCCTTGTCGGAGCTTCCGCATGCATATTGAGTTGATAGAAGCCTTTGGATGGGTCATTTCTCTTAGCTGCTTCATTAAATAGTGAAAGTCAAAAGTGCAATGCCTCCTGACAAAGAAAAAGAAAAAAAAAGAACAAGATTTGTCGAGGTAGAACAGAGGCAAGTGTTTTTTTGGTTTTTTTTTCGCTTTTTGCTCTGATGATGAAAAAGGCTCTGAAAATAGTTTTAAAAACAGGGGAAAAAATTTTGAATTATAAAAAGAAATTAAATTTCAGTTAAAAGAACAGTTGAACTGAATGCAATAGACTTGGAGCAGACCATGTGCTTTGTCCGGCCTGAAGAAAAGGTGTGGTACCTGAGATCAAGCAAATTAAGTCGGTTTTCCCTTCAATAAAATTTACTAAGACTTAAACTCATAAGTGTTTTGTAAGTTAGTTTAAGCCTCAGTGGGACATTGTACAAACTAGAGCCAATCAGCAGGAGCTTCTGGAGGCATTTCCTAAAGAAACTCCACAGGAGGCGCCTCAGGGGTG